>NW_024396018.1:0-32499 GCF_016617805.1 Bactrocera tryoni
AATATTTACAAATTTATTGTAACGAACCCTGGACACGGCGAGTATATCTCAGCAATTTATACTTGTAAGAAGCAGGGGCAGAAAAAAGCTTCGTTAAAATACACATTTAGAAATCTAAACCGAATTGCTTTAAATCATTAGCTTCACATATAACAGTACTTGTCCAATAAATTACTAACGAAGAATAAAATATTCATAGTTCTAACTTTAATCTGAATATGTATATAAAAGAAAGTTGTTAGTTATACCATTTATAACTCAAGAGCGGGTAAATCGATTTGGCTGAAAATTGGTGGAGAGGTAGCTTAGAACCAGGGTAAGGACATAGGATACCTTTTATCCTTTTATGTTAAAGTTAAATACAACTCATTAATACAAAAATTATTTTTTAAATCATAAGCATCTGTTCAAAATTTATGTTTGTAGGAATCTATTGAATATTTCATATCTTAAAAAAAACACACAATAATAAATACAATAAAAAAACCTTACATTTTTATATAATATATAAAAGAAAGTTGTTGTTAGTTGCACCATTTAAAACTTAAGAATGGCTAAACCGATTTGGCTGAAAATTGGTGGAGAGGTAGCTTAAAACCAGGGTAAAGACATAGGATACCTTTTATCTCTTTATGTCAAAGTTTAATACAACTCATAAATACAAAAATTATATTTTAAATCATTAGCGTTTGTTCAAAATTCATGTTTGTAGGAATTTTTGAATATTATAACTCAATGAAAAAAAATTATTATGAACGATGAAACTCACAATTTTATAGGAAATTTTCTGCTCTATAAAAATGGTCTGATATGATTTTTCGATTAAGTTAAGCGTTAACGAGATATTCATCGTCAAACATCAATGCATATTAGGGTGGATCAAAAAAAAATTTTTTTTTCGTTTGGTACTCTGAAAAATAGGTTCCTAGACACCTCTAAGAAAGCCTCTCCAAAAATCTATTCATAATAATTTTTTTTCATTGAGTTAGAAAATTCATAAGAAATAAAAAATTTTGTAAAAAATAATCAAATTTTAACTGTTAATATCTTTTAAACGTTTGGGTTTACGAAAAAATTACAAGAAATTTTTTCAAGTAATTGGAAGGGAGATATAAATTTTTCTATCTGATAATAAGAAAAAATAGAAAACTGTATGTAGGAGGACCTTCCCGTTACAATTAAAAACTCATATTTGGAGAGGCTTTCTTAGAGGTGTCTAGGAACCTATTTTTCCGAGTACTAAATGAAAAAAAAAAAATTTTTTTTTTTTGAATCACTCTAATGTACACATTTAGAAACACATATCAAGCTGCTTCAAATCATTAACATTACATATTAAAATTAGTTAACCTTCTTCATCTACCAAAAGTGGACATAAAACCATAATGGCAGTGATTTTGGAAAAATTTCACAATCTTATATTTAGGTATTAAATCGTGTTTTTTGTATATACTCATTTAGCAATTTATGCCGAGTTGTTTAAAATTAGTGTCTTCACATATTAAAGTTTGTTTAAATGACTTAAGCATCTCCCCGCATGTATACACCACTCTGCCTGGGAAAAACTGGTGCACCCTAGGACAACACCAACATACTCAGCCAGCGATAACCGCACGACGTCACCATACACCATCAACCTAACAAAAAGGAATTGGACAATCGCTTACGGACAATTCGCTCGTCAACATTCGTCACATACACTTCACACCCCATTTTTCGTTGTTTTTTTTCGACAACCAACCCGCGCGCTGCAATTAACTCTCGGCGTTCAACAATTAATTCGACTGGAATCCTGCACAGCGTCTAATTATACTCTCGCAACAATGTTGCTAAGGAGAGTATTATAGTTTTGTTCACATAACGGTTGTTTGTAAGTCCTAAAACTAAAAGAGTCAGATATAGGGTTATATATACCAAAGTGATCAGGGTGACGAGTAGAGTCGAAATCCGGATGTCTGTCTGTCCGTCCGTCCGTCTGTCCGTCCGTCCGGCTGTCCGTCCGTGCAAGCTGTAACTTGAGTAAAAATTGAGATATCATGATGAAACTTGGTACACTATTTCTTGGCTCAATAAGAAGGTTAAGTTCGAAGATGGGAAAAATCGGCCCACTGCCACGCCCACAAAAGGTTAAGTTGAAAATTACTAAAAGTGCGTTAACGGACTAACAAAAAACGTCAGAAACACTAAATTTTACGGAAGAAATTGCAGAAGGAAGCTGCACCCAGGCTTTTTTTAAAAATTGAAAATGGGCGTGACCTCGCCCACTTATGGACCAAAAACCATATCTCAGGAACTGCTAAACCGATTTCAATGAAATTCGGTATATAATATTTTCTTAACACCCTGATGACACGTACGAAATATGGGTGAAATCGGTTCACAACCACGCCTTCTTCCAATATAACGCTATTTTGAATTCCATCTGATGCCTTCTCTGTACATATAATATGTAGTACATTAGGAACCAATGATGATAGCGGAATAAAACTTTACAAAAATACGGTATTTGAAAAATATGTAAATGACGTAAAATGAAATCTCGATTATCACTTTATAATGCGAGAGTATAAAATGTTCGGTGACACCCGAACTTAGCCCTTCCTTACTTGCTTTCATTTGGATACGTTTCATTTATTTGATCGTATCTTGGCATGTAACGAATGCCTTTATATACTTATCAAACATTTTTATTATTCTGTGAAGTGTCAAAATTAATCTTTTTTAATAAATTAAATTGTATTAAAAAATATAATAGTACTTTTTTCTTGCCCCCGTCTAAATATGGTCCTTCGAGTCTTTCCGAAAGACACCTCGGATAATTAATAAAAAAAATAAATAAATAAAAACACAAAACCAAAACAAAAGTAATTTGCATATGTATATGTATAAACAGTGTCAAAGTGTTCAAATATCATTGAACATGCTTACTTATCAGCAAAGCCGAAATTTTACTAAATATAAATATCTATTTATATATTAATATACATACACACATACATACATAATGCATTTACATGCAATGCAGCAAAATAAAAGAAAAAATATACATGCATATATATGCAGCACATATACATATGTACATACATACATGAGGCATGTATGCATTTAAATGTAATACGCATGTATTCAAGATATGTTACATTTACTTAGGTTTGGGCAATTGATTACAAATGCACTTGTGCACTTGAAAACAGCCCAACAACATAAATTGTATGACCACACACGCACACATGTATGGCATTGTATGGTTGAAAACAACCCCATGTGGTGGGCTGTAACATACATACACATACATATATTTAATTAGATAAGATAGTTTTAAAAATATGTATATAAGCAAAGAAAAATACCAAATAAAATCAGAATGAAATATTTCTCACTCAATGAAGGTCATTTTATTTCCCCCCACCAGTGGTAAGGAATAAATAATCTTTTTTGAGTTAAAAAGTTTGATCTTACAAATCAAACAGTTTGATGTTATAACTCAAACATTTTTGGTCCTTCGAGCCGGATGAAGAGCTCGGCCATAATCAAAAAGTCCTGTATTTAAAAAACAGGCAACATACAAAAAAGCCCTGTTTAAAATACAGGCAACATAAAAAAATAATTGTAAGACGGGTGTATATTCCCGCATATTAGAACCTTTATTAACATTTTTTGGTCCATTCGAGCCTCAATATTTTGAGCTCAAGCGACAATAAACTCAATAATTGAGTAATATAAAAAGCCTTAAACTGAGAATAAGGAACAGGATACGTAAGCCGTAATAGCAAAAGACTATACGCAAAAATCCTTTAATTGCGATTCAAAGGGATACTCAACTGCTGTGAGTCGAGGCACAGCAAGGTCAACTAGGCGACCAATCAATAAACCTCCAACGATCCCTTTGAAGAATAAAAGCGCAATATTAAATAAACTGTCAACATGGGAATCAACAGAGGAAAGATCCTTGAGAACAAACTTGACATAGCGGAAAAAGTCCTGCAAACATATAATAATATAGCGGGCAAATCGATAAGAAAATCAAAAGTTGAAGAACTAAATAAATATGTTACTAAAATACAAAAATATTTTGACGCTAACCACGAAAAACTAATGGCGGATGGTATAGGTGAAGAGGACTACTTTAAGTCAAATTCTTATGACAACACAACAGAGCAAATTGAAGAAATGATTCAACAATTCAAACAAGCTCTTAAAGATGAAGTTGAATTTCCATTGCCAGAAAAGAAAGCAGAAACCACAATCTGGCACACAAGAACAACATCAAACTACGTCAGACAGGAAATTTGCTATTTTTAGAAGGAAAATTGAGAACCTCCGGAAGCAAATGACTGAATTGAGTTTCGAAGTGGTTGTCAACTCTGATCAAATTGCATATTTGGAAACGCTGTTTAATAATATAGAAAACATATACAGCAGTAATCTTTCAAAACATTTTAATTTGGAAATTGAGGAAGCTTACGACGAAATAGTAGCAGAATATTATAAAGAGCTCCCTCGCCTAAAAAATGGCTTAAAAATTGATGAGCCAAAAGTAGCATTTCGTCATAATTTGGAATTGGAAAAACTGAAAACTCCAAATTTCTATGTGGAAATAAAAGAATGGGCTAATTTTTTCAACGTGTTCCAAGACATGGTACACAACAACGATCAAATATCTAGCTCAGAAAAAATGCTTCGTTTACGCCTTTGCTTGAAAGGTGAAGCTGCTCGTCTGATTCAACATTTACAGATATCAGCCGATAATTACAAAGCAGCGTGGAGTATCCTTAAAGAAAGGTACGACAACAAACGGATTTTGTTCACAACACAGTGGGACGCCGAAAGTGTAAGGCAGCTGCTAGACACTACAAACGAATGCCTCAATGCAATAAAGTCATCGGGCGTTAAAGCAGAAGAGGCTGATCCCTTTATAGCTCGAGTCATTGTACGGAAGCTAGACAAGGAAGGGCTCAGATTATATGAGCAGTTTGTAAGAAAGACCAGGGATATTCAGAAATTATCTGACATTCAAGGATTTCTGGACCAACACTTCCAAACATTAAAAGCAGTAGAGGAAAAACCAACTAAATTGGTAACTTGTCATCTATCTCTTCCGGCAGGCTCACATTTTGGAAAAATGTGGGAAAGTGAAGTCCAGGTTAAATCGTTTGAAGACGAAACTGAAGTAGCTGATCATATTTTGGAAGATGATGCTAAAACACAGAAGGAAGATTTTACTACTTCACTAAAATACATAAAGGAAAAATGCACCGATGCAGAAGGTGATAATACCGGCAGGAATTCAGCGCAAAAGAGTACAAAAACGGTTGCAGCTTTGAAGGACATAAGAACATCCAAGCGTGGATCCAGCAGCAGTAAGGACGAACGCCAATGCAGCAAGCCCGATGACAATAAATCAAAGAGAAAAGATGAAAAATCCGGCGACAAAAAGGATAAAGACATTAGTGAACAAAAATCATCTTCAAACAAGACTTCGCAAAAGGATGACATAGTGAATACATCTACAAAATTGTCATCCACATGAAAGCAGACAAAACCTTCACGTAATCTTTTGGTATCGGGGTTATCTTCATTAACGAGAGCCAGTGATCTGAAAACTATATTTTCTAAATATGGCAAAGTTATCGGAGCCAAGGTGGTCACCAACTCCCGAACTCCGGGAACAGGTTGTTATGGCTACGTAACAATGTCATCATCGTCGGATGCCAGTCGAAGTGTCGCCAAAAGACGTGTGGGTACAACAAAAAAAGACGAAGACAAGAAGATACTAGACACACCTTCTAAGACGAGAGACGACAAACAAACTATTGATACAAAAGACGATGCATCAAAGAAACCTGAAGTGGAGAAGGATAAGCAACGCGATAAAGAAATCCTTTTCCAGGACCATAATAAAAAAGACGTTAATAAAACTATCAAAATAGCCGAAATAGATCCAGTTGGAAAGGCGGATGTAGTAACAACCATTTGGGAGTTACTAATACCATGGCAGCTTGCGTTAACAAACGAAACGTCGATTACAATCTGCGGTTAGAAGTCACTTTTGCCGCCCGGGAGAATGTTCAAAAATGAACATGGACATTCATTACGCATTATTATTCTTTATAATCGGCGTGCTAGCAGAAATCTTCATTTACTATCGATTGAAGGCCAGGCGACGACAACAAGCTGCAATCACCTTCCCAGAAGTCACTTTTGCCGCCCGGGAGAATGTTCAAAATTGAACAGGATCATAACTTCAAAAAAAAGGCGGAATAATTAATATATTTATATTTAGACAATTTTATATTATTTACAAATAAGATAAGAAATATTGTAGCTATTGTAATAAGTTATACAGTCCACTTTTAAATAATCATTTTTTCCCTCGGCAATATGTTCAAATATCACTGAACATGCTTACTTATCAGCAAAGCCGAAATTTTACTAAATATAAATATCTATTTATATATTAATACATACATACATAATGCATTTACATGCAATGCAGCAAAATAAAAGAAAAAATATACATATATATATGCAGCACATATACATATGTACATACATACATGAGGCACGTATGCATTTAAGTGTAATACGCATGTACTCAAGATATGTTATATAAACATATTTACTTAGGTTTGGGCAATTGATTACAAATGCACTTGGTGCACTTGAAAACAGCCCAAACCATACAACATAAATTGTATGACCACACACGCACACATGTATGGCATTGTATGGTTGAAAACAACCCCTCATGTGGTGTGCTGTAACATACATACACATACATATATTTAATTAGATAAGATAGTTTTAAAAATTTGTATATAAGCAAAGAAAAATACCAAATAAAATTATAATGAAATATTTCTCACTCAATGAAGGTCATTTTATTTCCCCCCACCAGAGGTAAGGAATAAATAATCCTTTTTTGAGTTTTTTACATTTTTGGTCCTTCGAGCCGGATGAAGAGCTCGGCCAAAATCAAAAAGTCCTATATTTTAAAATACAGGCAACATAAAAAAATAATTGTAAGACGGGTGTATATTCCCGCATATTAGAAACTTTATTAATACAAAGTGTTGTGAAAAGAACATATATAAATGTGTATATGTACATAAATTATGGTGACAAAATTTAAAAAAGTGCAGTAAACCAGTGCAAAAACAAAACAACGAAAAATGGGGTGCGAACCTTCCTCATCTTTCCAAGTTTGGCAAAAAGCCAAAACGGCAGTGCATTTGAAAATCCCACAATTTTACATTTAGGTATAAAACCGATTTTCTTGCATATATATGTATATAGGCAGTGCATTTGGCAAAAGCTCCATAATATTACATTTAGGTATAAAACCGACTTTCTAGCAAGTACAGATTTAGAAATCCATTGCAAGTTGCTTCAAATCATTAACTTTACATATTAAAGTTAATTAACTTTCTTCATCCCACCAAAGTTGACATAAAGCCATAACGGCAGTGCATTTGGAAAAATTCCACAATTTTACATTTAGGTATAAAACCGATTTTCCTGCATTTAAACATTTAGCAATCCATATCGAGTTGCTTCAAATCATTAGCTTAACATATTAAAGTTAATTAACCTTCTTCATCTTACCAAAGTTGACATAAAGCCATAACGGCAGTGCATTTGGAAAAATTCCACAATTTTACATTTAGTTATAAAACCGATTTTCTTGCATGTACACATTTGGAAATCCATATCAAGTTGCTTCAAATTATTAAATTCACATATTAAAGTTAATTAACCTTCTTCATCTTACCAAAGTTACCATAAGACCATAACGACAGTGCATTTGGAAAAAATTCCATAATTTTACATTTAGGTATAAAACCGACTTTCTTGCATGTACATATTAAAAAAATCCATATCAAGTTGCTTCAACTTAATAAATTCACATATTCAAGTAAATTAACCTCCTTCATCTCACTCAAGTTGACATAAGACCACAACGGCAGTGCATTTGGAAAAAAATCCATAATTTTACATTTACGTATAAAACCGACTTTCTTGCATGTACACATTGAGCAATCCATATTGAGTTGATTCAAATAATTAAGTTCACATTTTAATGTTAATTAACCTTCTTCATCTTACAGAAGTTGGCATAAAACCAAAACGACAGTGCATTTGGAAAAATTCCACAATTTTACATTTAGGTATAAAACCGATTTTCCTGCATATACACATTTAGAAATCCATTTCAAGTTGCTACAAATCATAAGCCTTATATATTAAAGTTAATTAACCCTCATCATCTTACTCAAGTTGACTTAAAGCTATAATGGCAGTGCATTTGGAAAAAGTTTCATAATTTTACATTTACGTATAAAACCGATTTTCTTGCACGTACACATTCAGATATTCATATCAAGTTGCTTCAAATCATTAGCTTCACATATTAAAGTTAAATAACCTTCTTCATCTTACCAAAGTTAACATAAGACCATAACGGCAGTGCATTTGGAAAAAATTCCATAATTTTACATTTAGGTATAAAACCGACTTTCTTGCATGTACATATTTAGAAATCCATATCAAGTTGCTTCAAATAATGAACATAACATATTAAAGTTAATTAACCTTCTTCATCTTACCAAAGTTAACATAAGACCATAACGGCAGTGCATTTATAAAAAAATTCCATAATTTTACATTTAGGTATAAAACCGACTTTTTTGCATGTACATATTTGGAAATCCATATTGCTTCAAATAATGAACTTTACATATTAAAGTTAATTAACCTTCTTCATCTTACCAAAGTTAACATAAGACCATAACGACAGTGCATTTGGAAAAAATTCCATAATTTTACATTTAGGTATAAAACCGACTTTCTTGCATGTACATGTTACATGTTCACATATTCAAGTAAATTAACCTTCTTCATCTTGCAGAAGTTGGCATACAACCAAAACGACAGTGCATTTGGAAAAATTCCACAATTCTACATTTAGGTATGAAACCGATTTTCTTGCATTTACAAATTTGGCAATCTACGTCGAATGGATTCAAATCATAAGCTTCACATACTAAAGTTAATTAACCCTTACCATCTTACTCAAGTTGACATAACAGCAGTGCATTTGGAAAAAGTCGACAATTTTACATTTAGATATAAAACCGATTTTCTTGCATGTACACATTTAGAAATCCATGTCAAGTTGCTTCAAATTATTAAATTCACATATTAAAGTTAATTAACCTTCTTCATCTTACCAAAGTTGACATAAGACCATAACGACAGTGCATTTGGAAAAAATTCCATAATTTTACATTTAGGTATAAAACCGACTTTCTTGCATGTACATATTTAGAAATCCATATCAAGTTGCTTCAAATTATTAAATTCACATATTAAAGTTAATTAACCTTCTTCATCTTACCAAAGTTACCATAAGACCAAAACGACAGTGCATTTGGAAAAAATTCCATAATTTTACATTTAGGTATAAAACCGACTTTCTTGCATGTACATGTTAAAAAAATCCATATCAAGTTGCTTCAATTTAATAAATTCACATATTAAAGTTAATTAACCCTCATCATCTCACTCAAGTTGACATAAGACCACAACGGCAGTGCATTTGGAAAACAATCCATAATTTTACATTTAGGTATAAAACCGACTTTCTTGCATATACACATTTAGCAATCAATATTGAGTTGATTCAAATAATTAAATTCACATATTAATGTTAATTAACCTTCTTCATCTTACAGAAGTTGGCATAAAACCAAACCGACAGTGCATTTGGAAAAATTCCAGAATTTTACATTTAGGTATAAAACCGATTTTCCCGCATATACACATTTAGAAATCCATTTCAAGTTGCTACAAATCATAAGCTTTATATATTAAAGTTAATTAACTTTCATCATCTTACTCAAGTTGACATAAAGCTATAATGGCAGTGCATTTGGAAAAAGTTTCATAATTTTACATTTACGTATAAAACCGATTTTCTTGCACGTACACATTCAGGTATTCATATCAAGTTGCTTCAAATCATTAGCTTCACATATTAAAGTTAAATAACCTTCTTCATCTTACCAAAGTTAACATAAGACCATAACGGCAGTGCATTTGGAAAAAATTCAATAATTTTACATTTAGGTATAAAACCGACTTTCTTGCATGTACATATTTAGAAATCCATATCAAGTTGCTTCAAATAATGAACTTAACATATTAAAGTTAATTAACCTTCTTCATCTTACCAAAGTTAACATAAGACCATAACGGCAGTGCATTTGGAAAAAATTCCATAATTTTACATTTAGGTATAAAACCGACTTTCTTGCATGTACACATTTAGAAATCCATATCAAGTTGCTTCAAATCATTAACTTAACATATTAAAGTTAATTAACCTTCTTCATCTTACCAAAGTTAACATAAAGCCATAACGGCAGTGCATTTGGAAAAATTCCACAATTTTACATTTAGGTATAAAACCGATTTTCTTGCATATACACATTTAGAAATCCATATCAAGTTGCTTCAAATCATTAACTTAACATATTTAAGTTAATTAACCTTCTTCATCTTACCAAAGTTGACATAAAGCCATAACGGCAGTGCATTTGGAAGAATTCGACAATCTTATATTCAGGTATAAAGTCGATTTTCTTGTATATACACATTTAGCAGTCGATATTGAGTTGCCCTAAATCATTAATTTAACATATTTAAGTTAATTAACCTTCTTCATCTTACCAAAGTTGACATAAAGCCATAACGGCAGTGCATTTGGAAGAATTCGACAATTTTACATTTAGGTATAAAACCGATTTTCTTGCATATACACATTTAGAAATCCATATCAAGTTGCTTCAAATCATTAGCTTCACATATTAAAGTTAATTAACCTTCTTCATCTTACCAAAGTTGACATAAGACCATAACGGCAGTGCATTTGGAAAAAATTCCATAATTTTACATTTAGGTATAAAACCGACTTTCTTGCATGTACATATTTAGAAATCCATATCAAGTTGCTTCAAATCATTAGCTTCACATATTAAAGTTAATTAACCTTCTTCATCTTACCAAAGTTGACATAAGACCATAACGGCAGTGCATTTGGAAAAAATTCCATAATTTTACATTTAGGTATAAAACCGACTTTCTTGCATGTACACATTTAGAAATCCATATCAAGTTGCTTCAAATTATTAAATTCACATATTAAAGTTAATTAACTCTCATCATCTTACTCAAGTTGACATAAGACCACAACGGCAGTGCATTTGGAAAAATTCCATAATTTTACATTTAGGTATAAAACCGATTTTCTTGCATGTACACATTTAGAAATCCATATCAAGTTGCTTCAAATCATTAGCTTCACATATTCTTCATCTTACTGAAGTTGGCATAAAGCCAAAAAGGCAGTGCATTTGGAAAAATTCCACAATTTTACATTTAGGTATAAAACCGATTTTCGTGCACGAACACATTCAGAAATCCAATCCATATAGTTATATAATAGCCCTATATACTTTACCTATTCTTATTCTAATCGTACTCTTGATTCTAACGTAGTCTTACTCTTATATTTAATTACCTATGCTTGCTCCTCTTATTTAAACTCACTCCCACTCACACTTTTACATACTTTCTCCCACTTCCTACATCACACTGTCTGCCCCCACACTAAATGAACATACATACAACATATTCTCTGAGACATACATTATTACCTCTACTCTCTCCTACACTCATTAATATTTTAAAATAGTTAAGGTTTTAGTTAATAAGAATTTCTTTGTAAAGAGTTAGTAGAATAAAGACACTTGAAAGGAGTAAAAGTTCAACATCGTTTCTGGCGCAGTCAATTGCGAACCTCACACGCACTGCAAATTTAAAATAAAAATTTGAAAAAAAAAAAACTTAAAATAAAAAGTTTTGGAAAAAAATTTAAAATAAAAAGTTTTGGAAAAAAATTTAAAATAAAAAGTTAATTACATAAAGACATAACGTTCGAAAAGAACACGTGTTTTAAAGTCAAATTTATTGTGGTTAACGTGACTCGAAAAGAGGAAAGCTGAAGAACATATTTTCGGAAAGAAAATTTAAGAAAAATAAATTACTTTAAAAAAAAAATAAAAAGTAATGAAAACGACAAAATGTTTCCATAAGAACTTTTGTTATATTGAAATCCAAAAGAAATTAAAAAAAAAAAAAAAAATATTTTTCGATATTATTGTAAGAAAAGAAAAAAACTGTAATCAAGAAGCCGTTTCAAAAAACAGTAAATAATCCGTTTTAGAGAGAAATCATTCTACGAGTATTTGAATAATTTCTGGCACTCAAAGAGAGCTTACAGCAGAACAAAAAAAACAAAAAAAAAAAACAGTAATCACATCAAAATTAACCAATAAAACACAACGAATAAAAAGCAGGAACAGCAAGAGAGGTATTGAAGCTATTACACGACAACGAAGGCAGTAAGAAAAAAGGAAACTGCAAAAACAGATCAGAGCAGTACAACGCTTGCATGGAGATGTAGCAGTTAGAGCACAAGAGAACAGCACATTTTTTTTCCTCTCGCAAAGAACTCAAGGTCACCTTCATCAACGCTGCAGCAAATCTTGGAAAGAAAAGCAATTGGATGTCAAGAGAAAGTTGGTCACACTTATGTGCATACATATAGGTGTATATGGATACGTATGTATAATTTGCATTAAGAGCAATACAAACACACGTTTGTGTACATACCCGTTAAAGCTCGTAGTTTTAAAAAAGTAAAATTTATCCATTTATTTGGAATTTTATTTAATTTAGTTTTTCAAATATGGATAGTTTAAACATTAACGTAAAATTTAAGCTCATTTCCAACAACATAAATAGCATTCCTCCATATGACGGAAATAGAGATGCACTATTAAATTTTGTACAGGGCATAGATTACATGTGTCCAATGTTAGACAGTTTTACTGATGAAGAATATAAAATTCTGTTAGTTGGCCAGGTTAAAGATAAAATTATTGGAAGTGCTAGAAGATCCATTTTAATTAATGGAAATCCACTTTCATGGGCAGAAATAAGAAAAGTCCTTATAGATAATCATGGCGAAAGAATTCAGTTGATGAACTCATTGACAAAATTAGAATTTGTAGATGCATTTCTTACAATTGGAAATTTTTTTTTATAATTCCCTAAATACTTTATTATGTCGGTTAAATAACGCATCAACTTTTTGTGGCAATAGCTCTAGTATAAATAGTGAAAGCAATGCTAGGATTGCTTTAAACTCATTTAAATATGGTTTACCCGAGCCTGTCAAAAGCATTATTGTAAGCAGGAATCCAAAAACTTTAAAAGACGCATATGAAATTATAAAATCAAATGGTTACTTAAACTATAAACATCACCAAACAGCTCATGGAAATAATAATTGTGAACATAGTTTTAATAACATGAATTTTTCTTCTCATATGCAACATAATAATTATAACAGAGAAGCTAATATGAGCAATTATGTTAATCAACAGAATAGTCAGCTATTTAATTACAGCAATAAAGCAAACGATACATTTAGTCAACAGCATAGACAACAGAACAACAATAATACCATTAATAACAATCAGCGACAAAATAACTCAAACAGTGCAACACTAAACTCTTCTACTCAACCCAGTTTTAATAGCAACTACAGCAACTAAACATACAGAACTAATCGCAGCTCGAGTAGTTTTTTTAATCAGAATAATAATAACAATAATGAAAGACTGTTAAATAACCGAAGTAATAATCGTTTTCGCAGTGAAACAGTTGTAGAGCCAATGGAAATAGGAGTCAATGAAAACGAACAAAATTTTCAATTAGAGGGCCAAGGAAGTTACCCTATATAACAGTTGAAACAAACGTGAGAAAACTTAAGTTCATAATAGATACAGGTGCAGAATTTAGTATCATAAACCCAAATATTTGTAATCCCAAATGGAGAATAAAATCACGTTCTATTACTTTAAAAGTTATAAATCGAACTGTTACTACAGACGTACAGTATAGCTTTCCATTGTTTAAAGAATTTCATAAACCGAATTTTAATGTTAATTTCCTAGAATTTAAATTTCATAACTACTTTGATGGTCTAATAGGTAACAATATATTGCTTAATTTGAGTTGTAAAATCGACTACGAGAATAGAGTTTTAATAACAAAAGATGCAACATTACCAATCTTTTGTTGCGAAGAAGAAGAATTAACAGTAGATGAGTATCAAAAAAATAAACATTTGGAAATATTTATTAATGAAGAAAAAGAAATAGTAGAACATTCGTCACTTAGTATGTTTCCTAATCATTTAAATTCTAAAGATCAAGAAGTTTTAAAGACTGTTGTAAATAAGTTTAAAGATATTTTTTATAAAGATGGTGAAAACTTACCTTTCAGTAGTGAAATTCGTCATCGAATAAATACAAAAACTGACACTCCTATATATAGTAAACTGTATAGGTACCCTGTCATACATCGGGCAGAAGTGGACAGGCAAATACAGGAAATGCTAGCCCAAAATATTATATCTCCGAGTTGTAGTCCTTACAATTCCCCATTATGGGTTGTGCCCAAAAAACCAGATAACAGTGGTAAGCAAAAATGGCGAATTGTAATTGACTACAGAAAACTTAATGAACAAACAATAGACGACAAGTTCCCACTTCCAAATATAGAAGATTTATTTGATAAGTTGGGAAAATGCTGTTACTTCAGCACAATTGATCTTGCTAGGGGTTTCCACCAGATTGAGGTGCACCCCGACGATAGGGCTAAGACAGCTTTTTCAACTGCAAGTGGCCATTACGAATTTAATCGTATGCCATTTGGCCTTAAAACAGCCCCTGCAACATTTCAACGATTAATAAATCATGTATTAAGAGATCATATAAATAAAATTTGCGTTGTATACCTAGATGATATTTTGATTTTTTCCACAAGCTTTCAGGAACACATAGAGTCCATTAAAAAAATATTTAGCACTTTACGAGATACAAATTTAAAGATACAAATAGATAAATGTCATTTTGCTGCATTGACCACAAAATTTTTAGGACACCTTGTAACAGGTGAAGGTATTAAACCTGATCCCTCAAAAATTGAAGCAATAAACAGAATGCAACCACCTTCAAACATAAAGGAAATCAAAAGATTTTTAGGAATCACCGGTTATTACCGCAAATTTATGCGAGACTATGCGAAAGTTGCATTCCCCATGGTTCGTCTTTTAAAGCAAAATGCTGTATTGGATTATAAAAGCCAAGAATTCCTAAATTCATTTGAAACGTTAAAAAAGCTTATTACTAGTGAGCCAGTGTTACAAGCCCCAGATTTTAATAAAAAGTTCATCCTTACAACTGATGCTTCACAATTCGCAATTGGGTCAGTTTTAAGCCAACAAGGCCACCCAATTTGCTACGCATCTCGAACGTTGTCTGACCATGAAATTCGCTACTCAACCATAGAAAAAGAAGCACTTGCTGTTGTCTGGTCAGTGAAACATTTTCGCACATATCTGTACGGTCGCAAATTTCTAATTCAGACTGACCACCGACCATTAGTTTGGCTACATAATATTAGAGAACCAAATATGAAACTACAAAGGTGGAAAATCCTACTTAATGAATACGACTTTGATATATCGCATATTAAAGGCAAAGATAACACAGTCGCTGATGTTCTAAGTAGATACTGTGTAAAAAATGAAGTTAAACATTTAGGAAATGTGAATATTTTTAATAGCCAATTACGTGAAGAAAACCAAGTTAATAAAGAAAGTGATGAACGAGTTGACATTATGTCAACAGCTGCAACAATACATAGCGCATATGAAGATAACTTGGATTATATATTTATAACAGAAAAAGCAATCAATTATTACAAAAATCAAATATATTTAAGTTATGGAGAGAAAGAGAAATGTGTAGTAAAAATTGTAAACAAAAAGATTCAAAATCACGTAGAAATTACTCCGGAATCTGATCTTTGCAATATTATGCAAGGTATATTAATAGACAAAGGCATCATGTGTATCTATTGCGAAAATGATGAACTTTTTATCACGTTTCAAAGAGTTTTTTGTTCGATATTTCGGTAACAGATCTTTGACATTGTATCGATCAAATATAAAGCTAATTGAAATTACTGACAAAAACGACATATTGACTATCATTGAAAATGAGCATCTTCGCAATAACCACCGAGGCATACAAGAAGTATTTTAGAGTTGAAGAATAAATACTTTTACCCGAAGCTTTATAAAACAATAACACTTTATATTAATAATTGTTCAATTTGCACTATAGCTAAGCACGACAGAAATCCTAAAACTTCCCTACCAAATTACAGAAACCCCTACACACTTTAATGACATAGTCCATATAGACATTTGGTACCCTTGTAGGAATAAAATGTATCTCACCACCATAGATAAATTCTCAAAGTATGCAACATTTCATAAATTAAATGATAGAAATTGGATTGCAATAATAGCAGCTTTAAAAGAACGTATTTTATTTTTAGGGAAAATGAATAAACTTATCTTCGATAACGATCGTTGTATATTACACAGCGCTGTTAAATTATTTTTAAGTGAACAAAATATTGAGTCTCACGTAACTACGCCGTACCTAAAGACAGGTAATTCTGACATTGAAAGATTACACGGTACACTTAATGAGCATCTAAGGGTATTAGAAGCAGACACTAGCCATAAAACGAAAGACTTAGATGACAAACTTTTTGAAATTTTTAACGCATATAATAGGACAATTCATTCTACCACAAAAAAGCGACCAATTGATTTTATAATAAAAAACTTTGACAAAGAAGAGATAAATGAATTATGTAAAGAGTTTGAACAACAAAAAATTCAAAGAGTAAATAAATTGAATAAAAGTAGAAAGGCTGAACCAAATCAAATAGAAAACATTGTATTTAATAGGCAAATTGCGAAAACTAAACCTAAATATAAGAAACTTGAAAAGTATTATCGCCAAGGTAATTATGTTGTGGATTCTTCGAATAATAGAAAAATAAAATATTACAAAAGTCAATTTAAACGAAAATATAATTTGAACAATGAAAATGTTAACTAATTTTATTGTAATTTCATTTAATTTAAATTTAAAAATTTTCAATAGCTGTAATAAAATTAAATACCTTGTAAACTAAATATTTGCGAGGACACAAATAACTTAAGGGTGGAGGAGTTATATAATAGCCCTATATACTTTACCTATTCTTATTCTAATCGTACTCTTGATTCTAACGTAGTCTTACTCTTATATTTAATTACCTATGCTTGCTCTTATTTAAACTACTCCCACTCACACTTTACATACTTTCTCCCACTCTACACTCACACTTTACATACTTTCTCCCACTCTACACTCACACGTTCGCCCCCACACTAAACATACATACAACATATTCCCGAACATACATTATTACCTCTACTCTCTCCTACACTCATTAATATTACTTTAAAATAGTTAAGGTTTTAGCTAATAAGAATTTTTGTAAAGAGTTAGTTGAATAAAGACACTTGAAAGGAGTAAAAGTTCAACATCGTTTCTGGCGCAGTCAATTGCGAACCTCACACGCACTGCAAATTTAAAATAAAAATTTGAAAAAAAAAAATTTAAAATAAAAAGTTTTGGAAAAAAATTTAAAATAAAAAGTTAATTACATAAAGACATAACGTTCGAAAAGAACACGTGTTTTAAAATCAAATTTATTGTGGTTAACGTGACTCGAAAAGAGGAAAGCTGAAGAACATATGTATTTTCGGAAAGAAAATTTAAGAAAAATAAATTACTTTTAAAAAAATAAAAAGTAATGAAAACGACAAAATGTTTCCATAAGAACTTTTGTTATATTGAAATCCAAAAGAAATAAAAAAAAATAATAAATATTTTTCGATATTATTGTAAGAAAAGAAAAAAACTGTAATCAAGAAGCCGTTTCAAAAAACAGTAAATAATCCGTTTTAGAGAGAAATCATTCTACGAGCATTTGAATAATTTCTGGCACTCAAAGAGAGCTTACAGCAGAACAAAAAAAAACAAAAAAAAAAAAACAGTAATCACATCAAAATTAACCAATAAAACACAACGAATAAAAAGCAGGAACAGCAAGAGAGGTATTGAAGCTATTACACGACAACGAAGGCAGTAAGAAAAAAGGAAACTGCAAAAACAGATCAGAGCAGTACAACGCTTGCATGGAGATGTATAGTTAGAGCACAAGAGAACAGCACATTTTTTTTCCCTCTCGCAAAGAACTCAAGGTCACCTTCATCAACGCTGCAGCAAATCTTGGAAAGAAAAGCAATTGGATGTCAAGAGAAAGTTGGTCACACTTATGTGCATACATATAGGTGTATATGGATACGTATGTATATAATTTGCATTAAGAGCAATACAAACACACCTTTGTGTACATACCCGTTAAAGCTCGTAGTTTTAAAAAAGTAAAATTTATCCATTTATTTGGCATTTTATTTACTTTAGTTTAGCAAATATGGATAGTTTAAACATTAACGTAAAATTTAAGCTCATTTCCACCAACATAAAATAGCATTCCTCCATATGACGGAAACAGAGATGCACTATTAAATTTTGTACACAGCGTATGAATTACATGTGTCCAATGTTAGATAGTTTTACTGATGAAGAATATAAAATTCTGTTACTTGGCCAGATTAAAGATAAAATTATTGGAAGTGCTAGAAGATCCATTTTAATTAATGGAAATCCACTTTCATGGCCAGAAATAAGAAAAGTCCTTATAGATAATCATGGCGAAAAGAATTCAGTTGATGAACTCATTGACAAAATTAGAATTTGTAGATGCACTTCTACAATTGAAACTTTTTATAATTCCCTAAATACTTTATTATGTCGGTTAAATAACGCATCAACTTTTTGTGGCAATAGCTCTAGTATAAATAGTGAAAGCAATGCTAGGATTGCTTTAAACTCATTTAAATATGGTTTACCCGAGCCTGTCAAAAGCATTATTGTAAGCAGGAATCCAAAAACTTTAAAAGATGCATATGAAATTATAAAATCAAATGGTTATTTGAACTATAAATATCACCAAACAACTCATGGAAAGAATAACTGTGAACATAATGTTAATAACATAAATTTTTCTTCTCATAGGCAACATAATAATTATAACAGAGAAGCTAATATGAGCAATTATGTTAAACAACAGAATAGTCAGCTATTTAATTACAGCAATAGAACAAACGATACATTTAGTCAACAGCATAGACAACAGAACAACAACAATAACATTAATAGCAATCAGCGACAAAATAACTCAAACAGTGCAACACTAAACTCTTCTACTGAACCCAGTTTTAATAGCAACTACAGCAATCAAACATACAGAACTAATCGCAGCTCGAGTAGTTTTTTTAATCAGAATAATAATAACAATAATGAACGACTGTTAAATAACAAGTAATAATCGTTTTCGCAGTGAAACGATTGTAGAGCCTATGGAAATAGGAGTCAATGAAAACGAACAAAATTCAATCAGAGGGCCAAGGAAGTTACCCTATATAGCAGTTGAAACAAACGTGAGAAAACTTAAGTTCATAATAGATACAGGTGCAGAATTTAGTATCATAAACCCAAATATTTGTAATCCCAAATGGAGAATAAAATCACGTTCTATTACTTTAAAAGTTATAAATCGAACTGTTACTACAGGCGTACAGTATAGCTTTCCATTGTTTAAAGAATTTCATAAACGGAATTTTAATGTTAATTTCCTAGAATTTAAATTTCATAACTACTTTGATGGTCTAATAGGTAACAATATATTGCTTAATTTGAGTTGTAAAATCGACTACGAGAATAGAGTTTTAATAACAAAAGATGCAACATTACCAATCTATTTTTGCGAAGAAGAAGAACTAACAGTAGATGATTATCAAAAAAATAAACATTTGGAAATATTTATTAACGAAGAAAAAGAAATATTAGAACATTCGTCACTTAGTATGTTTCCTAATCATTTAAATTCTAAAGATCAAGAAGTTTTAAAGACTGTTGTAAATAAGTTTAAAGATATTTTTTATAAAGATGGTGAAAACTTACCTTTCAGTAGTGAAATTCGTCATCGAATAAATACAAAAACTGACACTCCTATATATAGTAAACTGTATAGGTACCCTGTCATACATCGGGCAGAAGTGGACAGGCAAATACAGGAAATGCCAGCCTAAAATATTATATTCTCCGAGTTGTAGTCCTTTACACTTCCCCAGTATGGGTTGTGCAAAAAAAAAACCAGATAACAGTGGTAAGCAAAAATGGCGAATTGTAATTGACTACAGAAAACTTAATGAACAAACAATAGACGACAAGTTCACTTCCAAATATAGAAGATTTATTTGATAAGTTGGGAAAATGCTGCGTTACTTTCAGCACAATTGATCTTGCTAGGGGTTTCCACCAGATTGAGGTGCACCCCGACGATAGGGCTAAGACAGCTTTTTTCAACTGCAAGTGGTTATTACGAATTTAATCGTATGCCATTTGGCCTTAAAACAGCCCCCCTGCAACATTTCAACGATTAATAAATCATGTATTAAGAGATCATATAAATAAAATTTGCGTTGTATACCTAGATGATATTTTGATTTTTTCCACAAGCTTTCAGGAACACATAGAGTCCATTAAAAAAATATTTAGCACTTTACGAGATACAAATTTAAAGATACAAATAGATAAATGTCATTTTGCTGCATTGACCACAAAATTTTTAGGACACCTTGTAACAGGTGAAGGTATCAAACCTGATCCCTCAAAAATTGAAGCAATAAACAGAATGCAACCACCTTCAAACATAAAGGAAATCAAAAGATTTTTAGGAATCACCGGTTATTACCGCAAATTTATGCGAGACTATGCGAAAGTTGCATTCCCCATGGTTCGTCTTTTAAAGCAAAATGCTGTATTGGATTATAGAAGCCAAGAATTCCTAAATTCATTTGAAACGTTAAAAAAACTTATTACTAGTGAGCCAGTGTTACAAGCCCCAGATTTTAATTAAAAGTTCATCCTTACAACTGATGCTTCACAATTCGCAATTGGGTCAGTTTTAAGACAACAAGGCCACCCAATTTGCTACGCATCTCGAACGTTGTCTGACCATGAAATTCGCTACTCAACCATAGAAAAAGAAGCACTTGCTGTTGTCTGGTCAGTGAAACATTTTCGCACATATCTGTATAGTAGCAAATTTCTAATTCAGACTGACCACCGACCATCAATTTGGCTACATAATTTTAGAGAAGCAAATATGAAACTACAAAGGTGGAAAATCCTACTTAATGAGTACGACTTTGATATATCGCATATTAAAGGCAAAGATAACACAGTCGCTGATGTTCTAAGTAGATACTTTGTAAATGAAGTTAAACATTTAGGAAATGTGAATATTTTTAATAGCCAATTACGTGAAGAAACCCAAGTTAATAGAGAAAGTGATGAACGAGTTGACATTATGTCAACAGCTGCAACAATACATAGCGCATTTGAAGATAACTTGGATTATATATTTATAACAGAAAAAGCAATCAATTATTACAAAAAAATCAAATATATTTAAGTTATGAGAGAAAGAGAAATGTGTAGTAAAAATTGTAAACAAAAAG
This sequence comes from Bactrocera tryoni, assembly GCF_016617805.1. NCBI lineage: Eukaryota > Metazoa > Arthropoda > Insecta > Diptera > Tephritidae > Bactrocera > Bactrocera tryoni. The sequence continues at coordinate 21,695 of NW_024396018.1, forward strand.
ATTCAAAATCACGGTAGAAATTACTCCGGAATCTGATCTTTGCAATATTATGCAAGGTATATTAATAGACAAAGGCATCATGTGTATCTATTGCGAAAATGATGAACTTTTTATCACGTTTCAAAGAGTTTTTGTTCGATATTTCGGTAGCAGATCTTTGACATTGTATCGATCAAATATAAAGCTAATTGAAATTACTGACAAAAACGACATATTGACTATCATTGAAAATGAGCATCTTCGCAATAACCACCGAGGCATACAAGAAGTATTTTTAGAGTTGAAGAATAAATACTTTTACTCGAAGCTTTATAAAACAATAACACTTTATATTAATAATTGTTCAATTTGCACTATAGCTAAGCGCGACAGAAATCCCCTAAAACTTCCCTACCAAATTACAGAAACCCCTACACACCTTAATGACATAGTCCATATAGACATTTGGTACCCTTGTAGGAATAAAATGTATCTCACCACCATAGATAAATTCTCAAAGTATGCAACATTTCATAAATTAAATGATAGAAATTGGATTGCAATAATAGCAGCTTTAAAAGAACGTATTTTATTCTTAGGGAAAAAGAATAAACTTATCTTCGATAACGATCGTTGTATATTACACAGCGCTGTTAAATTATTTTTAAGTGAACCAAATATTGAGTCTCACGTAACTACGCCGTACCTAAAGACAGGTAATTCTGACATTGAAAGATTACACGGTACACTTAATGAGAACCTATGTAAGGGTATTAGAAGCAGACACTAGCCATAAAACGAAAGACTTAGATGACAAACTTTTGAAATTTTTTTACACTTATATAATAGGACAATTCATTCTACCACAAAAAAGCGACCAATTGATTTTATAATAAAAACTTTGACAAAGAAGAGATAAATGAATTATGTAAAAGAGTTTGAACTAACAAAAATTCAAAGAGTAAAATAAATTGAATAAAAGTAGAAAGGCTGAACCAAATCAAATAGAAAACATTGTATTTAATAGGCAAATTGCGAAAACTAAACCTAAATATAAGAAACTTGAAAAGTATTATCGCCAAGGTAATTATGTTGCGGATTCTTCGAATAATAGAAAAATAAAATATTACAAAAGTCAATTTAAACGAAAATATAATTTGAACAATGAAAATGTTAACTAATTTTATTGTAATTTCATTTAATTTAAATTTAAAAATTTTCAATAGCTGTAATAAAATTAAATACCTTGTAAACTAAATATTTTCGAGGACACAAATAACTTAAGGGTGGAGGAGTTATATAATAGCCCTATATACTTTACCTATTCTTATTCTAATCGTACTCTTGATTCTAACGTAGTCTTACTCTTATATTTAATTACCTATGCTTGCTCTTATTTAAACTACTCCCACTCACACTTTACATACTTTCTCCCACTCTACACTCACTCTTACGCCTGCCCCACACTAAACATACATACAACATATTCCTGAACGTACATTATTACCTCTACTCTCTCCTACACTCATTAATATTACTTTAAAATAGTTAAGGTTTTAGCTAATAAGAATTTTTGTAAAGAGTTAGTTGAATAAAGACACTTGAAAGGAGTAAAAGTTCAACATCGTTTCTATATCAAGTTGCCCCAAATAATTTGCTTAACTTAATTAACCCTTATTCCATAAGATTACATTTAGGTAAAAAACCGATTTTCTTGCACGAACACATTCAGAAATCCATATCAAGTTTCCTCAAATCATTAGCTTAACATATTCAAGTTAATTAACCTTCATCATCTTACCCAAGTTGATATAAAACCATAACGGCAGTGCATTTGGAAAAATTCCATAGTTTTACATTTAGGTATAAAACGGGAAACGGTCAAAATTCTAAAATTAAAATTCTGAAGTCGAAATTCCGGAATCAAAATTCTGGGTCGACAAAATTCTGGAAATCGGAACTCCGCAATTCCTTCGCCTTTTTTGGCTGCATTTCAAAATTCTGGTTTTTCATAATTCCGGAATTTACGTTTTCCAGAATTAATTCTGGAAATTTCTTCCCCAAAATTTGAGCCAAATCGCGTATCTTATATAAATTTGCTTATACATACATAAGATTATAACATAAACAAAACATAACCTCCAAAATTCAAACATGTTTATCGGAAAGACAAAAAACAACATTATTAACAAATAAAGATCAAATAGATACTACATTAATGGATCATGAGAATGTTCATTTCTTTTTTATACTCTCGCAACAATGTTGCTAACGAGAGTATTATAGTTTTGTTCACATAACGGTTGTTTGTAAGTCCTAAAACTAAAAGAGTCAGATATAGGGTTATATATACCAAAGTGATCAGGGCGACGAGTAGAGTCGAAATCCGGATGTCCGTCTGTCCGTCCGTCTGTCCGTCCGTCCGTGCAAGCTGTAACTTGAGTAAAAATTGAGATATCATGATGAAACTTGGTACACGTATTCCTTGGCTCCATAAGAAGGTTAAGTTCGAAGATGGGCAAAATCGGCCCACTGCCACGCCCACAAAATGGCGGAAACCGAAAACATATAAACTGTCATAACTAAGCCATAAATAAAGATATTAAAGTGAAATGGCACAAAGGATCGCATTAGGAGGCATATTTGGACGCAATTGTTTTGGAAAAGTGGGCGTGGCCCCGCCCCCTACTAAGTTTTTGTACATATCTCGGAAACTACTATAGTTATATCAAACCAAAGTCTACAGAGTCGTTTTCTTCAGGTATTTCTATATACAGTTCAAAATGGAAGAAATCGGATAATAACCACGCCCACCTCCCATACAAAGGTTATGTTCAAAATCACTAAAAGTGCGTTAACCGACTAACAAAAAACGTCAGAAACACTAAATTTTTTACGGAAGAAGTGGCAGAAGGAAGCTGCACCCAGCCTTTTTTAAAATTGAAAATGGGCGTGGCGCCGCCCACTTATGGACCAAGAACCATATCTCAGGAGCTACTAGACCGATTTCAATGAAATTCAGTATATATGTAATATTTTCTTAACACCCTGATGACATGTACGAAATATGGGTGAAATCGGTTCACAACCACGCCTTCTTCCAATATAAAGTTATTTTGAATTCCATCTGATGCCTTCTCTGTATAATATATACATTAGGAACCAATGATGATAGCGGAATAAAACTTTACAAAAATACGGTATTTGAAAAATATGTAAATGACGTATAATGAAATCTCGATTATCACTTTACCATGCAAGAGTATAAAATGTTCGGTGGCACCCGAACTTAGCCCTTCCTTACTTGTTTTCGTATAACATGTTCACAGCCATCGAATTGTGTGACAATACGCACGGTACATTTGCTTTTAATTCGTTCGGAACAAGTCCAGATAAATGTTTTCTTATTTTTTCGTTCCACATACATAGAAGAAGTAGCCGTCGACGTTTAACATGTTATTTCCTTTATTGGACTTCACCACAGTTATATTTTCCATCATTTCACAAAAATATTAAGCACGTTTTTATTAATGAAATTGCAGTAACACATTGCTTAGTCAGTACATACATATGTATATGTATATGTAGGTACATAGTAAACTAAATCATTATGGTAGTACAAAACAGTAAATGAAGAACAACAAACAAAGCAATAACAATAACAAATACAATCATGGTAGTACAAAAAAGTAAATGAACAACAACAAACAAATAAATAAGAATAACAAATACTATCATGCAATTGTAAAAACTACTTACTAGGCAATAAAACATATGACTACAGTAAGTAGTACATATGACTACATAGTACAAAAAAGTAAATGAACAACAACAAACAAAGAAATAACAATAACAAATACAATCATGCAATTGTAAAAAACTACTTACTATGTTTTATTATATGATTACAGAATGGCAAAATTCTGTAATTAATAATTACAACAAATTACATTATTATTACAAATAATTAATAATTACAGAATTTTGCCATTCAGAATTTTGCAATTTAGAATTTCGTTATCCAGAATTTTGAATTCCAGAATATTGACTTCCATAACTTTGATTCCCGGTGTTCCGACTTCCGGAATTATGAATGCAGAATTTCCAAAAAAGCAGAATTTTGACCCCAACCCTTTTCCAGCATTTAAACAATTAGCAATCCATATCGAGTTGACTCAAATCATTAACGTCACATATTCAAGTTAATTAACCCTCATGATCTTACTCAAGTTGACATAAAACCATAACGGCAGTGCATTTGGAAAAAAATCCATAATTTGACATTTAGGTATAAAACCGACTTTCTTGCTTCAAATCATTAACTTAGCATATTAAGGTTAATTAACCTTCTTCATCTTACCAAAGTTAACATAAGACCATAACAGCAGTGCATTTGGAAAAATTCCACAATTTTATATTTAGGTATAAAACCGATTTTCTTGCATTTAAACAATTTAGCAATCCATATCGAGTTGATTCAAATCATTAACGTCACATATTCAAGTTAATTAACCTTCGTCATCTTACAGAAGTTGGCATAAAGCCAAAACGGCAGTGCATTTGGAAAAATTCCACACTTTCACATTTAGGTATAAAACCGATTTTCCTGTATTCAAACATTTAGCAATCCATATCAAGTTGCTTCAAATTATTAAATTCCCATATTCAAGTTAATTAACCTTCTTCATATTACAGAGGTTGGCATAAAGCCATATTCAAGTTAATTAACCTTCTTCATATTACAGAGGTTGGCATAAAGCCAAAACGGCAGCGCATTCGTAAAAATTCCTCAATTTTACATTTAGGTATAAAACCGATTTTCCTGCATTTAAACATTTAGCAATCCATATTGAGTTCGTTATCTTACAGAAGTTGGCATAAAGCCAAAACGGCAGTGCATTTGGAAAAATTCCACAATTTTATATTTAGATATAAAACCGATTTTCTTGCATGTACACATTAAGAAATCCATATCAAGTTGCTTCAAATCATTAGCTTAACATACTAAAGTTAATTAACCTTCTTCATCTTACAAAAGTTGGCATAAAGACAAAACGGCAGTGCATTGGGAGAAATTACAGAATTTTACATTTTGGTATAAAACCGATTTTATTGCATCTACACATTTAGAAATCCATATCAAGTTGCTTCAAATCATAAGTTTAACATATTAAAGTTAATTAACCTTCTTTATCTTACAGAAGTTGGCATAAAGCCAAAACGACAGTGCATTGGGAAAAATTACAGAATTTTACATTTAGGTATAAAACCGACTTTCTTGCATGTACACATTTAGAAATCCATATCGAGTTGATTCAAATCATTAGCTTCACATATTAAAGTTAATTAACCATCTTCATCTTACTGAAGTTAGCATAAAGCCATAGGGGCAGTGCATTTGAAAAAATTCCACAATTTTACATTTAGGTATAAAACCGATTTTCCTGCATTTAAACATTTAGCAATCCATATCGAGTTGACTCAAATCATTAACGTCACATATTCAAGTTAATTAACCTTCGTCATCTTACAGAAGTTGGCATAAAGCCAAAACGACAGTGCATTTGGAAAAATTCCACAATTTTACATTTAGGTATAAAACCGATTTTCTTGCATATACACATTTAGATATCCATATCAAGTTGCTTCAACTTAATAAATTCACATCTTCTTCATCTTCTTTTTAATTGGCGTAGTCACCGCTTACGCGATTATAGCCGAGTTAACAACAGCGCGCCAGTCGTTTCTCCTTTTCGCTACGTGGCGCCAATTGGATATTCCAAGCGTAGCCACGTCCTTCTCCACTTGGTCCTTCCAACGGAGTGGAGGTCTTCCTCTTCCTCTGCTTCCCCCGGCGGGTACTGCGTCGAATACTTTCTGAGCTGGAGTGTTTTCATCCATCCGGACAACATGACCCAGCCAGCGTAGCCGCTGTCTTTTAATTCGCTGAACTATGTCGATGTCGTCGTATATCTCGTACAGCTCATCGTTCCATCGAATGCGATATTCGCCTTGGCCAATGCGCAAAGGACCATAAATCTTTCGCAGAATTTTTCTCTCGAAAACTCGTAACGTCGACTCATCGGTTGTTGTTATCTCCCAAGCTTCTGCACCATACAGCAGGATGGGAATTATGAGCGACTTATAGAGTTTAGCTTTTGTTCGTCGAGAGAGGGCTTTACTTTTCAATTGCCTACTCAGTCCGAAGTAGCACCTGTTGGCAAGATCCTTTCCGATCCTGACGGAGCTTTTGGTGTTACTCAACGTCAGTTTACACAGCCGTATTAGTTTTGCGAGGATACCAAATTCAGACATCGCGGCATAAAGGCAGCTCCTTTTCGTGCTGTCGAAAGCAGCTTTGAGATCGACGAAGAGGTGGTGTGTGTCGATTTTTTTTTCACGGGTCTTTTCAAAGATTTGGCGCATGATGAATATCTGGTCGGTTGTTGATTTTCCAGGTCTGAAGCCACACTGATAAGGTCCAATCAGTTTGTTGACGGTGGGCTTAACCTTTCGCACAATTCGCTCGATAGAACCTTATATGCGATGTTGAGGAGGCTAATCTCACGGTAGTTGGCGCAGATTGTGAGGTCTCCTCTTTTATGGATTGGGCATAGCACACTTAAATTCCAATCGTTGGGCATGCTTTCGTCCGACCATATTTTACAAAGAAGCTGATGCATGCTCCTTATCAGTTCTTCGCCGCCGTGTTTGAATAGCTCGGCCGCCAATCCGTCGGCCCCTGCCGCCTTGTTGTTCTTCGGGCGGGCAATTGCTATTCGAACTTCTTCATGGTCGGGCAATGGAACGTCTGCTCCATCCTCATCGATTAGGGAATTGGGTTCGCCTTCTCCTGGCGTTGTGCGTTCACTGTCATTTCAACCTCTTTCTTTTTCTGTCTACAAATGCGCCTCGCTTAGCTTTTCAACACTCGGTATCTAACCCATCCCGCACGTTAATTATAATGAAACTTAAAATTGCTAGGCAAATTTGCAATTATTACCCACAGTGCAGCTTCACACATTGCAACTTCCCACATATGTATGCGCGCGCTCTCATTTGTAAGCATGGAGTGGTAAAATACGTTGCTCTCATTTCCCTCTTCATGTTTGTCCGCGGCGATCCCTCATCTAGCCCTCAAAATGTGCACGCGTGCCCGAACGGTGCAAAATGCCACTGAGGGCTAATATGCACACCCCTGTCCTAATGGGTCTCCGCTTCAAGGCATTATCTCCGCACCTTATAACAGTTAAAGCCTAATAGCAGAATCAGTGAATTCCGCTCCTCCCTTCTTCAGTTGCCGCCCGTAGCGAGCAAAATGCGTCAAAAGTTGAGCCCGAAGAAATCAGTCTTCTTTTTTGTTTTCATTTGAACAATGTTGCCATTGCTCAATACACATACATAGTTTTGTTAATATCTAAGTTTTCAATTACAATTTTTGTAATAAAAAAATATCAAAACGAAAACAAACTATTAAAAATAGTGTTACATAACACAGCACCTCGACTCTGATTTTGAGTTCTTCTTTCTTCTTAATTGACTCGAATACTTTCAGAAATGCAACTAGCCAGCGTAGCCGTTGTCTTTTAATTCGCTGAAGTATGTCAATGTCGTTTGCTATCTCGTAAATACTCATCGTTCCATCGAATGCGATTTTCGCCGTGGCCAATGCGCAGAGGACCATAAATCTTTCGCATAACTTTTACTTAACTCTCGAAAACTCGCAACATCGACTAATACGTTGGCTAATGTCCAAGCCTCTGCACCCAGGAATTAGATGACTTATAGAGTTTACTGTTCATCGAGAGGACTTTACTTTTCAATTACCTACTCAGTCCGAAGTAGCACCTGTTTGCAAGAGCAATCCTGCGTTGGATTTCCAGGCTGCCATTGTTGGTGGTGTTAATACTGGTTCCTAAATAGACGAAATTATCTACAACTTCAAAGTTATGATTGTCAACAATGACGTGAGAGTCAAGTCGCGAGTGCGACGACTGTTTGTTTGATGACAGGAGATATTTCGTTTTGCCCTCGTTCACTGCCAGACCCATTTTCTGTGCTTCCTTGTCCAGCCCGGAGAAAGCAGAACTAACGGCGCGGGTGTTGAGGCGGATGATATCAATATCATCGGCATACGCCACCACCTGTACACTCTTATAAAATATTCTACCTGCTCGATTAAGTTCTGCAGCTTGAATTATTTTCTCCAGCAGCAGGTTGAAGAAGTTGAAGAAGGCTCGGAGAGGTCCTTCCCGATTCTGACGGAGCTTTTCGTGTTGCTCAGCGTCAGTTTACACAGCCGTATTAGTTTTGCGGGGATACCAAATTCAGACATCGCGGCATAAAGGCAGTTCCTTTTCGTGCTGTCGAAAGCAGTTTTGAAATCGACGAAGAGGAACGTCTGCTCCATCGTCATCGATTGGGGGATCGGGTTTGCCTTCTCCTGGCAATATACTTTCACTACCATTCAGCAGGCTCGGTATCTATCCCATCACGCACGTGTTGTGGTCGATCGTAACGTTGGGAGGTAGGCAGCCTGTTTTCTCTCCTCTGCGACACGGCACTCCTCGTCGTACCAGCTGTTCTTTTGAACTTTCCGAAAACCAATGGTTTCGGTTGCAGCCGTACGTAAGGAGTTTGAAATGCCGTTCCATAGTTCCTTCCCTTATACCGAGTTGTTGACGAGTGCTCTCAAAGAGCAGGAGTGCAAGCCGAGTAGCAAATCGTTCGGCTGTCTGCTGTGATTGCAGCTTCATGACGTCGAACCTTCCTTGTGTTTGTTGACGTGCGTTGTTTGCTGCACAGAGGCGGGTGGGAATCTTGGCTGCAACAAGATAGTGGTCCGAGTCGATGTTAGGACCTCGGAGCGTACGCACGTCTAGAACACTGGAGACGTGTCTTCCGTCTATCACAACAAGATCGATATGGTTGATAGTTTTTCGATCCGGAGACAGCCAGGTAGCTTGATGAATCTTTTTATGGTGGAATCTAGTACTACAGATAACCATATTTCGGGCCCCGGCGAAGTCGATCAGCCTCAACCCATTTGGGGATGTTTCCTCGTGCAGGCTGAATTTACCGACCGTAGTGCCAAATAAACCTTCTTTGCCTACCCTGGCGTTAAAGTAGCCAAGCACGATTTTGACATCGTGGACGTTCATTCACCGGAGTGAGTGATAGTACTCGGCGACGGAGTCTCTCCCCCACCACGAATCCAACACCAAACTTGCGCTCCTTTATATAGCCACTATAGTATATGTCACAAAGACCTACTCGTCTCTGTCCTTATCCCGTCCATCGCATTTCTTGGACGGCGATGATATCAGCCTTCACTCTAACGAGGACATCAACCAGCTGGGCAGCGGCACCTTCCCAATTAAGGAACCGGGCATTCCAGGTGCATGCCCTTATATCGTAGTCTTTATTTCGTTTGCCATGGTCGTCATCAAAAGGGGGTCTCTCATCCGAGGCTGGTTGTTACTATTCATTAGGGGTGTTTTTTTACGTGGCGGGTCCCAAACCCAGCGCACCACCCTATGAAGGGGACAATTTTTATAATTACTACAGTAGATCGAGAGTGGTAACCCTGTGTTGTGAGAGAGTAATCAGCTGACACGTTCCTACAGAAAAAATCCAAATCGTGAGAAATTCTACGTTATTCTATGTTAAAGCGGGCGGTAGAAGCGGTGTTGGCTGAGCTTTTACATTGCGCTCGCATAAGATAGGTCGTGTCAGCTGATTCGGGCTGCGGGTTTACGTTTTTCGCTGTTTCTGCTATAAGCTAGCTTAAGCCAGCGTAAGCAACTGTCCGAATACACAAAATTGTATTTTCCGTACGGAATCAGCTGTTTTCGCTTTTTGTCAACAGATACATCATTTTGAGTTCGAAAATTAAGAATGCCGAATGTTTTGTCAACAGATACATCATTTTGAATTTGAAGATGGAGGACGACGAATTTTTTATAAGTTTAATCGAAAATATTGAAAAAAAGAAATGTTTGTACGACAAGCGAGAAGCATTTTATTTCAATAGCGTATAGATACAAATATTAATCTATTCTAGGAAGTATATCTACAATCCACTTAAGATAGACCATATGTTATAAGTGGAAAGGTTCATCTTACAATCTATGAATCACATCATGGGACCACTTAAGGCGGACCGTATTAGCAAAGTACACTAGGGGTATTCTCTTGCTCTTGCAAGATTGCAGATTGCAAAAATCCTATACCGAAATATACAAGGGCCCGAGAGCACTCATTGCAGAATCTGGTATCTGATATATGAACGGCTGATTCGGTCAATTTATTGCAATTATATTTTTGCGTGACATTCCACCCAAATATACATAAGTTTTAAGCTGACATATTTTACAGCCATTGCAAATAATTCTCTGCGTGTGTTTGTTGTTGTGCCGGTGCACCAAAAGGAAATATATGCAATTCTTGCACCGTGCAAGGGTTTTGTGCACTCATACTACTAATCTACTACTTACCTTAATACTTACCATAATGTATTACACTATTGAACGAAAAGTTGAAGATGATTATATTTACCCCTTTTTTATACATATGAACATTACCACTAGTTTAAGCCGTTAGTTTAAGATTTAGGCTAAGCAACTAAATGAACTTAAATAAAGAAGCTAATGTAATTGAACCCACATAACCGAACGCACGCGTCTTTATCTTTTTCGCAAATATACAATTTTCGTGACAAGGCAATTAGGGTTCAAGTTAATTCGCGCATTCCCAGTGTATATTTTTCGCTTCTCCAAAAACGCTTGAGAATTTTCCTTGGCGCTTGAGCAGGGACATAGTGCGTG
>NW_024396019.1:0-38621 GCF_016617805.1 Bactrocera tryoni
AGGACAATATACCACACCATCGCAGCGAGTCTGTTCACCACCTTTTATAAAAAAGGGATTGGATGATAGCCGTTTATATATTGACATTCGCTGATACCGTGTCAACATCTCGCTACTCTACCGTGATTATACTTTTCGACCTTGACCTGCAGAAACTCGAGACTTATTTTTAATAAATTAAAATTTATAACATTTACAGTAATAAATATTATAATTCGTTGATGAATTTGTTAAAATACAAACAAAATTTATTTTTATTCTACATAAATTTTTTATCTTTTTTATTCACAAATCTTTTTGTTTCGACTATATAGTAAATCATTCAAATGGCACGAAATAAAGCTGTTGACTCAGTACTTTTACTGAATCTTGCACGGCGATCACGAATACGTCATACAGTTTTGGCTGAAATGATGCGTGCTGCTTTTGACTACAACAGTCAGATTGATTATAGTATATACTCAAGGTGAAACGCCAGGGAAAATTCTGCTAATGGCAAAGTGATTGATATATTTGTTGCTGTCATTGATTATTTATTTTATTACTTCACTTTGTACGTAGCGTGGCGTCACGAAAAGCATTCTCCGGAACACAAGGCTATATGTGATTCGCGATGCATGCTGCTTGGATTCCCTCGAAAGATTTCATAATTGTCTCTGGATCATACTTAAAGATCATTCATTATTCAAAAATTGGGGATCACTTTCACACATGTTCAAATTTTCTTGGCACATTTCCACTCGCCGCAATTTCTGTGTCAGTTAGCATTTTTCCCCCTGCACGGTCTTCACCAGCGACCTTTTCCCGGCTCTCCAAAAAGGCTAGGTGCCACCAAAAGACATCACTTCTTGCTAAAGCAACTTCTGGCTAAGCCTGCTTGATCATATCAAACGCCTCTGTCGCAGATTTACAGAGTTTTACACAGAATTCAATCGCGTATCTCTGCTCTAACGAACGCTTCATTTTCGGCTTGCACCACTTACCGAAACGCGTCGAGCGAATAAAATCAGTCCTATTACTTTCCGGACAAACTAAAATGCGCTCTCTTATTTTCATTGGGATAACTCACATATTGGCCAATATCTGCGGTACAAAGTCACCCGGAATTTCGACAATCTTTATATAAAGTATACTACTTTGATCAAGTTGAAAGGAGAATTTTGTCCATTTTATTTCGTTCAAAGTAATCCCCTCCCGCTGCAATACACTTATGCCAACGAATATTGCAGTCATCATAGCACTTGTTAAAATCCTCCGTCGTGATGGCCATGATGGCTTCTTCGATTCAGCTTTTATACCCTCAATGAAGTCAAAACAGTATCCTCGGAGTGGTCAGGTGAATTTGGTAAATAGCCGAATTTTGCACGAAGGTAAATAAGCTGAATGCGGTGGTTGCGGCACGATATTAGTTGAAAATGTGGAGAAGTGATCACGAATAACCAATGCAGTATGAAATAGTGCATTACCCCATTTCTTTGTTTAATAAATTCAGACATAGTTAACATCGCAGAATTCACTTCAAATACTAATGAATATTTTGCTGAGAAATTTAGCACAGATGTTACTAACACCACTATCAACTTACAGAAAAAAATTTACCGATTCGAAAAACACGCTAAGTACAGTATGTATAAATTAAAAATTAACCTTACGATTTGTTCACAGTAGTATGACGGCTAGGGACACACACTACATACATACCACTATAAGAGAAGGATTATCCCTTAATTTCAGTTATATGTATCACACATTGACCGACATTTCGATCAAAAGTCAACTGTAGGTACCGGGGTCAAAATATTTCGTACCGAACGTCTTGAACAATTTTTATTGGACTTAAACTCTTTTTGGTCATAAGGTGCTTTAAGGGAGCCATTAATGCAAATTTTATTTCGTAATGTTAATTATTTCTTGATTTGTGTACTGGAAAGTAAAAGAATCAAACGGAATTTTAAATGATATTATATGGGCAGTAGGTGTATTTATAATCAGATTTCGCCTATTTTCACAATGTGACATAAGAATGTAAAATGAATGAGGCGTACTAAATTTTGTCGAAATGGGTAAGTCGGGACCCGTGTGGTAAGTGGGAGGTGCCACTCCCATCGTCAATTTTCACACCGGTTCCCATAAAGCACTCGCATGCCATCTCGGTGGTAAATTTAATGTCTCTGTCGTATTTAGTTATTGATTTATCGCTCTTTTAGTAATTTTTAACAGTACCGTTATATGGGGGTGAGAGTTGTTACCCTCCGATTTCATCCATATTCACACTGTCGGTAGAAGTTTTTAGCAAATTCGGTTGTTGTAGCTTAAATGGTTTAGAAAATATGTACATTAAACTTGTTAGAAGGCGAGACCACGCACTTCGTTTGTTTTAATTTTTGCCCACAGGTGTCCCGTGCTACTGTGATCCTCTGTACCAAATAAAGCTTTGTATCTATTGAGTGCTTAGTTATGGCACTTTATATATTATGTATATGTACATCTAAGAACTCGCAATTTTTTTGTACTATGGAACAACATTTTTTTGTTTCGTTGGTACATTCTTCATATGAACGTATGTGAAGTTTCATTTCAATCTGTCAATTCATTCTTTGTTTACAAACACATTACATTTAGTGTCGCCATTTCACAGTATTTTTTTGCAATGGAAGAAATTAAATATCGTGCAGTGTCAAAATTCATATTGTTGGCAGGTGTAGCACCAAAAGGAATTCACGGACCAATGTTAAAAATATATAATTAGAGCAGTACAAGCTTTGAAGACGATCCACGCGAAGAACGTCCAAAAAGCGCATCAACACCAAAAATCCCAGCCAAAATACAGGATATGGTTTTGGAAAATCGTCGATTATCTAAGAAAGATTTAGTTGATTTTTTAAGTAAAATTTTAGATTTTAGAAAACTACCTGCATAATGGGTGCCGCATTCGCTAACAATAGAACAAAAACACATTCGAATGCGACATCTTCAGCAAGTTTAAAAATGATTAAGAGGAGTTTGTGCGTCAATTCATCACTATTGATGAGACTAGTGTCTATTACCATGATCCTTAATCAAAACAAGAGGCTAAAGAGTGGTGTGAACCTGGTTGTTCCGTTCGAAACAAGTAGCATCTGTTTTTTGGGCTGCGAGAGAAATTTTGTTTGTGGATTACTTGCAAACTGTAAAACCAATTAAATCTGAATATGATGGCAACTTTTGGACCAGTTGAAGGAAAAAATTCGTGAAAAAACCGGTTTGCAGATGAAAAAAATCCGGTTTCATCAGGACAATTCATCGTGTCAGAAGAGCATTTTGACAATGGCTTAAATCCATGAATTAAAGTTCGAATTCTTGGAGCATCCACCGTATTCACCAGATTTGGCTCCCAGCGAATTGTTTCCAGAACTCAAAAAATTTCTGTGTGGCAACGTTTTTCATCAAATGAAGAGGTCATAACGGCTGTTGAAGCGTATTTTGCAGACCTTCCGGATTCTCACTTCAGGGATGGGATCCACAGATTGGAGGAGCATGTGTATTAACGTTCAGGGAGATTAAGTTAACTTTAATATTCTATAGCAACAGGTTGCAAGAGTAAAAAAATGTTGCGAAAACAATAAAGATCCATTATTCGATGAAATCGCGAATTAATAGCCATCAACTTTGTTGTCTTCTTGGCCATTAATTTTTTCTTTAATTTATTTTAGTTCGCGACAACTAACACTAAATACATTCTAAAATGAGACATATATATGTGATATTAACGCAACCGAAGAGACAACTTCTAATGCAAATTGAGTTGATGTGTAAAACCTCAACCAGATGACATTATATTAGGAATATGAGGTTTAGGCCAAGGTATCTACCAATTCCATTCTAATTTAACACTTTTTCACCCAATTTCAACAAAATATCCCAGATTTTGACCAGCCTGATCGGTTTAAACACATGTGGAAAGATGCATATTATTTTATATATATTTGGGGCAGAGAAAGAGTCGGGCTGATTTAGTAAATTTTTTCATTGCTCAGGCATACTCGAGAACATATTTTGAAGCAATTCAATATACAAGTAATACTCATTGACTGATATATTTGGGATAAAACTTGTTAAAATAAGAAAACCCATTACAGGGGGTATATGACAGTTGGGTGGTATTGACTTGATTTTATCTAAGCTTGCCTATACTTCATACAATTAACATGCTAACCAAAAAATGTTCCCAGGATTGCATTTCGGTTCCTCAATAATAATCACCAATAGTATGGAGTAAAGTTAGCCGGATATTTGGAAATCGCTATTTTAGTTATAATTAAGCCAAGTTTTCACCCAATTTTATACATTTAAGGCACAAAGATACACTCTCATGAGTAAAATAGGCTTTTTCAATTCCCTTGAAACAACTGAAATATTATGACGTATAAATGACGAATATGGTTGAAATCGATTCCGAGCTATGAGACAAAGAGCTAATGTAAGATATGGAACTGTAATTGGTTCAGAGGATTGCAGTCGCAAGGGGCTTCTGGGAACTAAAAATTAAAAAAAAAAGTGGAAACGCACCATTCTCTGATAAGTGTAATGTATATTACATATCTCCTAAACCACTAAAGCTACAACAACAAATTTACCTACAGAAAATATTATACGAACTCCTGTCGACAATAAGAAAATGGATAAAATTGGATGTTAACGCCGCCTACTACCCATTTATCGCGGGACTCCTTCTACCGAACCAAATTTAGTACATAACACTCTTCTGACATGTCTTTGTCACAGAGTGAAAATAATCGGGGTACAATTATATTACACATCCCATAAAACATAATTTTAGATTTCATTTGATTATTTCACTTTCTAGTAAGTAATGAAGGAGATTATTAAGATATTAAAATTTGCACAAAAGCTGCATTTGAAGTATGTCACCGAAAATATAGGTCAATTAATGAGATATGCAATCTAAATTTGGAGTTAATCCTTTCTTGATAGTAGCATATCTGTGTGTTACAAATGAGTTGAATCAAGTCAATACTTCCCCTAGTCTCCATATACCAAATAAAAAGATTTTCGAACTTCCGTGTGGCCAATGTGTGAGTTATCTTAATAAAATTGGGAAGGCGTATTTTTCTAATAATGGTGCAATTTGTGCTTAGAAGAAATAAAATCGGATGAAAACTTGCCCTAGATCTCATATAAATAATCGGCTTTATGTATCTGAAGTTATTAGCCCGGCTTTAGCCCTTAAAAGTTGAAAGAGTATGAAATGTTCGGTTGATCCAACTTATTTTTATGTACGTTATAGGCGCAAATTATTTTGTTGGTTTTAGTTTGAAAACGCCATGTGTACTGATAACATCTCAATGCCAATCTTTATCATTCTTATATAAGCAATAACGTCTTTATTTCTAAATACTTACTGTACAAATAGTTTATAATATTAAAGATTAATATTACATTAGCAAGGGGCTAGATCTTCTAGTAAATACATAAATATTAGTTATTTAGTTAGTTTTTTCTTACCCAAAGGCGTTTGATCTCCTCTTGTTTTGGCAACTTCATTCTCTTGTTCCGTTGGATCACCTTGGCTGAGTGTTGCCCAAAACAATTAACCAAATATCAAGGAAGTTATTAGAAAATTGTTCATATGAACTACTGTATCATGAGCAGGGTTGGGAATTTTTTGATCCAAAAATTGGGGATACAAATTTAATCCTGATGTTGGGACTTAAATTAGACTTTTAAGCCTATATGTTTGGGATTTAAAATAAAATATTGAAAATTTTTATTTGGATGTGCGAGTGTATGTAAGTAGTATACATACAGTATGTATGTTAAGTCGATTTTCGTGGGAAATAAGTGTACAATAATCTTAAGTGTGCATGTCTAAAGTAAATAAAATATCTACATACATTAAAAATAATTCGTTTATAAGTACAGTTAGAGATGGAGTCTAAAACAAATTTAAGTATTAATCTCTACTTATTTACATATCTACATACATATGTACTTGTTTAGGCAAATTTTAAGAATGGTCAATAGCATATGCTTGTGTTGTTGTTATTGTTGTTTTGTTGTTGTTGTTACTTTTGCCAATGACACCGTTATCAATGAGGATATTCAGCACAAGATCCTTTGCTAGTTGACTTTGCTTCACAGTACACTTGCACGTACATACATATTTTTCCATGCGCACACCGACCACATGAGTACGTGAGTGTGTATTTTAAATTTTTTCCTTATCTTGATGTTTTTTCGCTTAGTTGTAACATTTTGGCAAAAACGTAGTTTAACATAACTCGCGAACCACTATTATCTATTTTTCCAATCCATTAGACGGTTGTAGCAGCTTTTACTGTGTATATTTGGTACCCAATTTTCGTTCACTATAACATTTAAAAGGTCATAAAAAACAAACTGACACATACGAACGCTAAACCTGATGAGGGTTTTACTATACTGACCTAGTACCATCACCCTGACTTGGAATTTCTCACCCCCCAGATTAGCTGTTGTACTGTGTAATAAATCAGTGAGTATGCATACGCGCTAAACCTTGTGTGTGTATGTGAGGAAGTAAGACCATAAGAAAGCAAACAAAATCAGGGGGGTTACTCTGTAATGCGAAACGAATATGAAAATGTTCGCATCTTCAATTTTGGTACTCTGTAATTCGACAATCGCAGAAAATTTTGAAATTTTCGAATTTAGTTTTTCCCTTTCGCATTAGCGGTACTCTGCTTTGCTAAAGCAATTGTCAAACATGCGTTATATTCGTAATTTTTGTGCTACAGGTATAAAGAAGTCGCATTGCTTGAAAATGTAAGTTTCAAATATAAATTAGTTGTTTTAATTGTTACTAAAATATATAACGCCGTGCATATGAACTATTTTGCACACATTTACAGGGAAGCACCGAAAATAAAACAACAAACTCAACCAAAGCAATTTGAAATTCTCGTGGATTTCATGAAGGCGCATCCCGATTTATCGAAAGGATCACTAAAAACACCAGACGCCAAAAATACCTCCAATAATTTATGGAAAAATTTAGTTTCCCATTTAAACGCAGCTGAGCCACCATTGCGCGACATTGCGGGGTGGAAAAAGGTAATTCCAATAATTGCACAGATAAATTATAAATGTGATTAAATGTAATCAATTAAAGGTTTGGGCAGACTATAAGATTCACTTAAAGGCAAAAATGCGACGAAACAAAAATAATATTTCGGGAACTGGAGGTGGTCCCTCACTTTTCATACCCTTATCACAGTTAGAGCAACAAGTGAGTGAGTTATTGTTAATAGAGGAATCAATAAATGGAATGAGTGGTACCTTGTCATTCGGTGCAGCTACAAGCATCATTTCGGAGGTAAATGCAGACCCTACCGAACCAAATACACAAAACAGGGAACTACCACAATGTTCCAAAGTGGCATGCACACCTCACAAAAAACAGCAGACTCCTCTTAATATACAAGAAAATGAACTACCACATTGTTCAAATGTGACGTACCCACCGCGCAAAAAGCAGCAGACTCTGCTTGAACAACAAGTCGAAAACCAAATTATATTCCACAATAACTCGATTAAAGTGTTAAACGATATAAATTTTAATATAAAAAACATTTTTAAAACATTGAAAAAAAGAAATAAATTAGAAAAACGGAGACTAAACTTTGAAAAGGAAAAATTTCTATATAAACAAAAAATTTATGAACAAAAATTGAGAAACTGGAAAATGTAAGTTAAATAACTATATAACTGCGAGAAACAGAATTAAAAACTACAAATTTAATCTGTAATTATTTAAATATAATTTTCGTTATTACAATGAAATAAAAGACTGGATTTATTAATTTGCAAATAGTTCGTTTTAATTAAGTTGAGTTACCAGCATTTATCATATTTGTTTTAAATTATTATTATTTTCTTTATTTTGCTCGTTTATACTTTGACATTTTTGGAAGTAATGCCAACTATTACATAAAAAGAAAAAAAAGCAAAGGTGAACAGCATTGTTAGTGATGCGTAAGCAATACAGAGTATCAATTGCCTATCGCATCGCATTGGGCTTTCGAATCGCATTGTCTTTCGCATCGCTTTACAGAGTAAGCCCCAGAAGTTGTCTTATTTTTACAGTAACCTCATTTGCCTGTAATCAAAGTGTGGTCACTAGGGCGGCTCTTATTTTTCAAGTACAATTTTTTTCTTGTGCTACCCCTCAATTTAGTTTCTTTTTATAAAAAAATCAGATGAGCGAAATTTGAAGTTAATCCGATAAGTTTAAAGTGTGCCCCTTGGCCCTCAAAAATGGTTTTCGTCATGTGTTAACTGTCAAATGCATAGAGTATTTTCAGGATGTTTTCACCAAAATCAGAACGAAAACGCAGTTTATTGTGAATTACTAAGGAGTATTGTGAATTGAGTGGATGAAAATTACTATTTACAGTAAATATTGACGGTTATTGTGCGTTTTTTTAAATTTTGGGTGTGCTTCGTGTATTGTGAATTGAGTGGATGAAAATATCAGTCTCCTATAACATTCGAAGTGAACACATACGGTAGCACAATATCAACTCCTAGATTACGAGAGAAAATTTATCTTCTTGAGCATTACTCGAATGAAATTGTTGGAAGTAAACTGCCATCGGTGAAACAAGTGTTAAACGTTTTCTTTTTCAATTTGCGAGTGTGTAAGTTAACCGTACGGGGAAGTGCCTCACTAGCTGTGCGGGAAGCGATGATATATTGGGAAAAAGCACGAATTCCGACGCAAGAGTTAAGGAATTGTATACCAAAGTTGGAAGGTCTGTATCAACAATGGAGGCAACTTCAAAAACATGCTGGAAGATTGTCGGAGGTTCATAAGAAAAAAGAAACAGATTTCCTTGAAAAACTTGAGAACCTTTTTGATATAGCACACGCCAATGCTTTGAGTATCATTACCTTTGAAGAAGATAAACAGTTCTTAATCAATCAGCGGTTGAGAGGACGGCCAGGGTTTATGTATGGAATTGATTACCAGCTAATTGCGAAAGAAGCACGAGTTTCTGAACGAAAAATGCAAGAGATGAAGAGGAAAAAGCGAAGCGATTATGAAATGCAAAAACTAAGTAAGTATCGATTTAATCAAATGAAAACATATGTATAAATTCATAAATATTTATATACACAAAATTTATGGATTTATACATATGTTTTCATTTGATTAAATATTTTAATTTTTTCATCTGAGCAAGCATTGAAAACGAAAGCAAATAAATTTTCTCAAGCTCATATAAAATTACAAAAATTCTATAATTTCTTAAAACATTTTATTGCAATATATTGTGTTGATCAGTCGCGCTACTCGCTTGTTTCCAAGTGTATTATCCCGTGTAATATATAGTATATTAGTGAGAGTGATTATAATTATCTGAATCTACCTGAATTGCATTATAAAATGAATGCATCAGGAGAAGATGAAGACAACGAATATGCAAAACATAAATGGCAAAGCATTTCAATCAAAAATGGATAACGTTCAAACAATGAGTCTCCTAAAGTCCATCAAAAGAAGAAACAAATTCTCATACATCCAAATAGATTTGACCTCCTAAGTGATGATGAAAACACTTTTCCGATCGCTGAAGAGGATGTGACAGCGAATGAAACAGAAGTGCTGAATGCTCCAAAACCGTGTTTTTAATATAAGTGAAATGATAAACTCTATTGCTAGCGTAATTGCCAAAAAAGATTTTAGATATAAATCGTTAAATGATGGCCAAATTAGAGTTATCATAAATGATATATGTAGATTCTTACAGAAAAATTGTAAAATATTTAGACAGTGTCAAAGTGTGTTTTCACACGTATCAACCTAAACAGGATCGATCATACAGAGTAGTCATAAAAGGTATTCACTTTTCCACTGCTTTGGATGAAATAAAAAGTAATATTACTTCATTAGGTCATAAAGTAAGAAATGTAAGTAATATTAAAAGCAGGATAACTAAGCAACCGATATCAATGTTCTTTGTTGATTTGGAGCCCAACGCCAACAATAAGGAAATTTACGAGCTTAAACATTTAAATAATGCTTCATTAAGGTA
This sequence comes from Bactrocera tryoni, assembly GCF_016617805.1. Taxonomy (NCBI): domain Eukaryota; kingdom Metazoa; phylum Arthropoda; class Insecta; order Diptera; family Tephritidae; genus Bactrocera; species Bactrocera tryoni. The sequence continues at coordinate 10,077 of NW_024396019.1, forward strand.
GAGGCTCCCCGTCAAACTAATGACATTATTCAATGCTATCGATGCCAGGAATTTGGGCATACCAAAACTTATTGTAAAAAACCGTATAAATGCGTTAAGTGTAATTTAATGCATCCTACTAGTCAATGTACTAAATCCAAAGACACATCACCTATATGTGTACATTGCTTACAAAACCATACAGCAAATTACAAAGGCTGCGCTGTATACCAACAACTCGTTCGAAATAAACCGCTTTCTGCAAGCATTAGAAAAGAGATCAAACATATAGATCAACAAAACTTCCCTAGCTTAGGTAATGGGTTACCTAAATCAAATTACACTAACAATGTGACAAATAACAACACTGAGCAGACTTATGCTAATGTATTAAAAGGTAATGTTACAGATAAACAAAATAAGAAAAATGAACAAACTACGATGAAAAAAATTGAAGAGCTACTAGCAAAACAAATAGAATTAACAAACACTCTACTTAACATGATGTCTCTACTTATTAATAAGTTATGCAAATGAACTTAAGATTAGCAATATGGAATGCCAATGGCTTATCCCGTCACGCTCAAGAAATTGAAATATTTTTAAATGAGAATTATATTGACATTATGCTAGTGTCAGAAACACATTTCACAAATAAAACGTTTTTACGAATTAACAAGTAAGGAAGGGCTAAGTTCGGATGTCACCGAACATTTTATACTCTCGCATGGTAAAGTGATAATCGAGATTTCATTATCCGTCATTTACATATTTTTCAAATACCGTATTTGTGTAAAGTTTTATTCCGCTATCATCATTGGTTCCTAATGTTTATACTCGTATTATACAAAGAAGGCATCAGATGGAATTCAAAATAGCTTTATATTGGAAGAAGGCGTGGTTGTGAACCGATTTCAGCCATATTTCGTACATGTCATCAGGGTGTTAAGAAAACATTATATACCGAATTTCATTGAAATCGGTCTAGTAGCTCCTGAGATATGCTTCTTGGTCCATAAGTGGGCGGCGCCACGCCCATTTTCAATTTTTAAAAAAAGCCTGGGGGCAGCTTCCTTCTGCCACTTCTTCCGTAAAATTTAGTGTTTCTGACGTTTTTGTTAGTCGGTTAACGCACTTTTAGTGATTTTGAACATAACCTTTGTATGGGAGGTGGGCGTGGTTATTATCCGATTTCTTCCATTTTTGAACTGTATATGGAAATACCTGAAGAAAACGACTCTGTAGAGTTTGGTTGTACATAGCTATAGTAGTTTCCGAGATATGTTCAAAAAACTTAGTAGGGGGCGGGGCCACGCCCACTTTTCCAAAAAAATTACTTCCAAATATGCCCCTCCCTAATGCGATCCGTTGTGCCAAATTTCACTTTAATATCTTTATTTATGGCTTAGTTATGACACTTTATAGGTTTTCGGTTTCCGCCATTTTGTGGGCGTGGCAGTGGGCCGATTTTGCCCATCTTCGAACTTAACCTTCTTATGGAGCCAAGGAATACGTGTACCAAGTTTCTTCATATCTCAATTTTTACTCAAGTTACAGCTTGCACGGACGGACGGACAGACGGACGGACGGACGGACAGAAAGACATCCGGATTTCGACTCTACTCGTCGCCCTGATCACTTTGGTATATATAACCCTATATCTGACTCTTTTAGTTTTAGGACTTACAAACAACCGTTATGTGAACAAAACTATAATACTCTCGTTAGCAACATTGTTGCGAGAGTATAAAAATTATGATATAGTCACTTCTAATCATCCCAGTAACAGGGCTCATGTTGGTTGTGCTGTTTTAATTAAAACTTCTATCAATTATGTTGCTCTTGAACCAATTCAAACACCTTCAATACAAGCTGCTGGAATAAAAGTTAAAACCAACAATAATGATGTATGTATATATTTATGCTTTGTACTCACCACCAAGACACAATATATCAGCTTCTGAGTACGAAAGCTTCTTTAGTGGTCTCGGTCCAAGATTTTTTGTAGGAGGAGATTACAATGCTAAGCATCCCTGGTGGGGCTCACGTATTCTAAACCCAAAGGGTAGAGAGCTTTACAAATGCATTATAAATAATAATTTAAAAACTCTGTCAAGTGGTGAGCCAACCTATTGGCCAAGTGATCCATTGAAAATTCCTGACCTCTTAGATTTTGCTGTATATAAAGGTATCCCCACTCAGCTTTTAGATGCGGTTAGCTCAGAAGAATTAAGCTCTGATCACTCGCCAATTATTGTCAGCTACAACACATTAATCAATGTTAAACCACGAAAATATTCTGCTTTAAGCAACAAAAGTAATATTTGCATATTTCAAAACTGGTTAACTCAAAATATAGTACTTAGCACCTCTATTAAAACTTCAGCTGAACTGGATGATACAGTTTTTTTTTTTTTTTTCAAAATTTTATTTTATTTATTGAATCTGCTTTTTCTTAAAGCCTAACAATAAGTTATAAAATCTTAAATCTAATTAAAAACTAGACAGGCTCAAGCAAGTTATTGAGCTGTTTTGGTGATACGTTGCTCCTTAGTACGCTGGCATATCTCTTCTTTTAAGTCGTGTTTGATCGCAGGAATGTACCAAAGCATTAGCCAGAGGGTTTGGGTGATCTCGGAGTTTAGATATATATTTAATTCTGCTGTCTTCTACTTCTTTCTTTACCATAGGGATACCAAGGTCTTTATGGATATTTTCGTTACGCATGTACCATGGTGAACACGTGATTGTTCTAAGCATTTTTGATTGAAACCTTTGTAATATATCAATATTGGTTGCACAGGTCGTACCCCACAGTTGAATGCCATACATCCAAATCGGCTTTATGACCGCATTATACAAAAGCACTTTGTTGTCTAGGCTAAGTTTTGAGTTTTTATTTAAAAGCCAATTTAAATTTGCAGCTCTAATCTTCATACATGTTATTTTACTAGAGATGTGTTTTCTCCACGTGAGCCTTCTATCTAGGTGAATACCAAGATATGTTACTTCGTTCGCTTGGGGTACTAATATATTGTTTATTTTTACTGCCGGGCACATCTTTGGTCTTAGCGAAAATGTAATATGCTTACACTTCTGTTCATTCACGTTTATACGCCAGTTCGCTAGCCACTCTTCGACAGAACTTAAATTCTTCGCTAATATTCGTGATGCTAAAATGTGGCATTTGTTACGGCTCACTATAGCTGTGTCATCCGCAAAAGTTGAAGTTAATACATTATTAGCTGTTGGAAGATCTGCTGTATATATGATGTATAGTGTTGGGCCTAACACACTGCCCTGGGGTACACCAGCCCTTATCTGTCGTTCATCAGATATGAAATCTCCCACTTTTACCACAAATCGTCTATTTTTAAATAAGACTCCAATGTTTTATACAGTTCTAAAGGTAGAATTTTTTAATCTTGTATAAAAGACCTTCGTGCCACACCTTATCAAACGCCTGAGCTACATCTAAAAATATTGCTGAACAGTACTCCCTGTGCTCAAATGCTTTCCTTATCTCGTTAGTAATTCTATTTACTTGCTCTATTGTGCCATGTTTCGCACGAAAACCGAATTGATGCATGGGTATTGTATTATTTTCATGGAGGAAAGGAGTTATCTTTGATAGTAATACTTTTTCAAATACTTTTGAAAGACAGGGTAGAAGACTGATTGGTCTGTATGAAGACGGCTGTGTTAAGTCTTTCCCAGGTTTATCTATCAAGATAATCTGCGACTTTTTCCATGAAATTGGATAGTATCCGAAACTAAGAATTGCATTGAAGAGCAAAGAGAGCACCTCTACAGCAATAATTGGTAACTCAATTAGCATTTTTGGGGAAATATTATCATATCCCGGCGCCTTTTTTGAATTAAGTTCTTTGATGATACAAATAATTTCAGAAGGTGAGGTCTTAAGAGACTCTATCGACTCTTTAGCTGTGTTGGGTAAGATTGACAGCTTAAAGTTATTCTTTGGCAAATTGGGTTGAAATACCTTTTCTAGGTGATTTGCAAAACAATTAGCCTTTTCCTCGTCACTTCGAGCCCAATTTCCACCCAAGTCTCGTATTGGCATGTTGGAGTCAGTTGGTGGCTTCATGGACTTTTGGGCTTTCCAAAGGGAATTTTGCTTGTTTGAATTTGGACACAGCTTCTTTATATACATTTCGGTGTTCAATTCTTCCTCACGTTTGAGCGCTTTTTTAATTTACGTACCGCAGCTTTCAATTGAAGCTGAGTGGAGGGGAGCGATTTATCTGCCATTCACGTCTTGCACGCCTTTTTTCATTTACAAGCATTTCTATTTCTCTATTAGAGATTTTTCTGAAGCCAAGCGGATTACGAGTATATCTTTTGTTTGGTGTTGCTAAGACAGCTGCGCTGGTTATTATATCATTAACTTCTCTTATACTTTCGTCAATATCACTTTCTGTATTTATTTTGTACTCAATATTAATGTGGCTACTGACGTATTTTTTATATTTTAGCCAATTCGTTTTATAAGAAGTTAGACCCACTTTTGGATTAACGAATATGGGTTGTTCAAATAACTTTATTAGTACAGGAGAATGATCAGAAGATAGATCAGTACATGTATCAGCTGTTATGTGCGATTTATCTATATTTTTGATTACAGCAAAATCAATTAAATCTGGTATTTTCTTACGATCACTAGGCCAATATGTCGGCTTACCAGGAGATATTATTTCAAGGTTATTGTGCCTATTTATAACAGTTTGATACAACTGTCGTCCTTTCGGATTAATAAGATGTGAGCCCCAGTACGTGTGTTTTGCGTTGTAATCTCCACCTGCTAGAAATCTTTGACCTAGTGTTCCAAAAAGTCTTTAAATTCGATTTCTGTAATTTTAAAACGAGGTGGACAGTATATAGCCGTAAGGTTTAGGTCACAACCCCGATTTTTAGTGATATTGTTGTAGCTTGTAACTGTGGTGTAGCATGAGATTCTAGAGCATAATGGCTTAAACGATTTCTAATCAACACTGCCGTACCACCATGTGCTTTTCCATCCGGATGATTTGTAACATATAGTCTAAATCCCGGTATATTGAAATTATTTTTATTTGTTAAATGAGTTTCTGATATAAGCATTACATCTATGTTTTTTCAGACAGAAATCTAATAATCTCTAATTTATGTTGGTTAACACCGTTAGCATTCCATATACATATATTTAGTAAGCTCATTTTTACTTAATAAATTTTGCAGCATTTGATTTTGTGATTTTATTAAATCCTGGATCATGTTTTGCATGCTAGACATAAATTGTGTCATACACTGTGTAAGATTTATAATCATAGTTTCAATACCTCCATTTGGAGGATTTTGCGGCAGTTGCATTTGCACAGTGTTGCCTTTCACCACATTAGCATAGCTTCCTTGCATATTATTATTGGTAGAAGTAATAGGTTTTGAACTTTTCTCTGAGGTTATTATAATATCATTACGGGGTGTTTGTAACATTTGGTTACGACGTGCTTGAATGCCCTGTGACAACTTCGATTTCAAATCTTTATATACAGGACAACCCCTGTAGTTAGCAGTGTGATTTCCTCCACAATTGCTGCATTTTTTATTTAATTCTTCTTTCTTAAGAGTGCATTTGGAAGTGGGATGTAAATCACCACATACCACACAAACACTTCGTAGAGTGCAATATGATTTAGTATGCCCATATTCTTGGCAGTTAGTACATTGTACCGGACCGTTTCTTTTATGTGGTTCTTCCACAGTTACTCTACGATGCAGCAAATATTTCAAATTATATATTGGATGGGTCTCATTTTTTTAAGCTGATTCGAATTCGGCAACAATTCAATTTTAAACATTGGCTGTGGTATTTTGTTTCTATTAAATATATTTATAACTGTTTTAATTTCAAAACCACATTCTTCCAATGCTTCTTTGACTTCACTAGAGTCTACGGCGGACTCTATACCCTTGATTACAACAACTAGGCCCTTAGAGCTCTTCAGTTGATACGAATAAAAATTCTTGTTTTTATTTGACAAAAATTTAACTATGTCCATAAAACTTTTTTCAGTGTAGGACTGAATTTTTGTTTCATCTATATTGCCTTTTTCAAAGGCACTATATGGAAATTGTTAGTACCTACAATTTTACTTAATTCAGCAACGAGAGCATTACTGCTACGCTCACGCAAATAAATTGGAGGGTTTGGCATTTACGACTGTGGTGGTACCCTTCGCAACGTCGTCTGAACACTTGCTTAGTAAGGCAAATCTGTTACCATTTAAAGCTCCCGTTTTATTCATATTTGGTGTGCCGACCTGAAATTTTTAGGATTGACCGCTGCCTTTGAAGGACTTAATTTCCTTTTTATATTAACGTAGCGATCAATGCCAGTTTGCACAGACTGGCCTTTTTTAATGGTACATTCTCACCTTGCGTTATGTTATTCTTCTCTGGCTGCGTGCTTGCTGGTACCTGCTTACTTGTTGGTGTGATCACTTTTGTTGATGGCCGTTGTTGATTGCCGTTCTCTGCTGCTTTTGTATTTTGTACGCTCTGCTTATGATGCTGCTCAGTTGTTCGCTTCGATGACTCATCATTCTCACCGTTGCCTTGTTTGTTGTTATGAGCTGTATTCGCAGGCTCGACAAAGCTGAAGTAGGCATTCAGAGAATGCCTACGGCCTTGTTGGTGGGCTGCGCCGCGCTCATGTTTTTTGTTTCTTTTATTGTTTATTTCGCACTTATGTATTTGTTTTTTTATTATTTTGATTGTTTACAAAAAGTCTAATTTTTGTGTTTTTATGTTTTTATTAACACTTACGGCGTTATTGCCTAACGCTTGCACCTAATGCACTTTTTTGGTATTTGTTTATTTTTATTTTTGTTTTTTAAAGAAAGTTTCTACGGAGCGCATCAATACACGTCCGTTTAGATTGAAAGCTCGCAAAATCGCTTGAAAATCGCCATGATACAGTTGAAGGTTTTACAAACTTAATTCATGAAGCTGCTTTTGCTGCTACTCCCCAAAAGAGGAATGAATTCTCGCCTCACAACTCATTTCATATGTCTACAGAAATTAGAGCATTAATACAGAATAAAAGACGTTTACGAAAAAAATGGCAAACCAGCAGAAATCAACTGACAAAACTATTCTAAACAAAAGCCACAAAGGAGCTGAAAGAAAAATTAGCTGATTTCAAAAATAAATCGATATCCGAATATATTGCAGAGTTTAAATTATAGAAATAATGAAGACCATAGGATATGGTAAATGCTACAAAAATACATAAAACGGCCTAAAAAAATAAATGTACCTATCAAAGACAGTAACAACGTTTGGTGTAGAACAGATAAAAGTAAAGCAAATGCATTTAGTAAATACTTTGAAACAACTTTCTCTCCTTTTGATAACAGTGGCAGGAACAATGATGCTGAAATATTAGAATTCCTTGACATAGCATGTCAAATGTCTTTACCACTGAAGCATATTACACCCGCTGAAATACGTACTGAAATAGAGAAATTGTTTAACAAGAAAGCCTCAGGATATGACAAAATTGATGCCAAAGTAGCTAAATGCTTACCTAAAAAAGGAATTATGTTGCTAACACTTATATTTAATTCTATTTTAAGGCTTACCCATTTCCCTACCCAGTGAAAATGTGCTGAAATTGTGATGGTGCCTAAACCAGCTAAATCTGAGAACGAAATCACTTCATATAGACCAATCAGTTTGTTGTCTTTATTCTGCAAAATATTTGAACAAATATTTTTGCGCAGAGTATTGCCAATACAAAAAGAGAATAAGACGATACCTGAACACCAATTTGGGTTTCGTCGATATCATGGTACTCCCGAACAATGCCATCGTTTAATTAATCACATTATTTATGCTTTAGAACGTAAACAATATTGTTCAGCTGCGTTTTTAGACATATAACAAGCATTTGATAAAGTTTGGCATCATGGTCTACTATACAAATTAAAAAAGTATTCTCCTCTCAAGTATATCTAATTCTCAAGTCCTATTTAACAAGCAGGTCGTTTTATGTAAAGATAAATGACGATACGTCTGACATAAAATACATTAATGCAGGAGTACCACAGGGAAGCGTTCTTGGCCCTGTACTATACACCATCTTTACATCTGACATTCCAGAAACTGAAAATGTATTAATTGCTACTTATGCTGATGGCACTGCTCTATTGTCGTCAAGCCAGTCGCCAATTGAAGCAACTAATTTAGTGCAAAGAGAATTGAACAAGATTCAGACTTGGTTAGATTGCTGGAAAATGAAAGCAAACGTGAGTAAATCCGTACACGTTTTATTTACATTAAGGCGAAGCGACTGCCCTCCTTTGCTTTTAAATGGTAATACTATTCCTAAAAGTGATAACGTTAAATACCTCGGCATGCACTTGGACAAACGATTAACTTGGAAACAGCTCATACAAGCTAAAAATAAACAATTAAAAATAAAAACCAAACAACTTTGTTGGCTACTTGGGCATACATCGCAGTTATGTCTTGAAAATAAATTACTATTATATAAATCTATACTAAGACCTATATGGACATACGCTGTGCAACTTTGGGGCACTGCTTGTAATTCAAATATTTAAATTCTACAAAGATACCAATCGAAAACTCTAAGATTAATTAAAAACGCGCCTTGGTTCATAACAAATAAAGCCATTCATTCAGATCTGAATGTTCCTTTTGTTAAAGATGAAATTAAAAGATTTAGTTCAGCATATTTGCACAGGATAAGTTATCATGACAATCCTTTGGCAGTCATGTTATTAGATGATAGTAATGAAACTATTAGACTTAAAAGACAACATGTTCTAGATCTCCCATTTAGGAATTAAGTAAATGTTTAATTATATATGTTACTACGAAATTAAATGTATAATTAAAATTTTGTATATAAACATTTGTATTTAGAACATATTGTTATATTGTATATTATTTTTGATCTCATGGGTTTATGGTTTTGTTATCAAGTTTGCTTATTATTTACTGAAATAGATTGCAAATAAAATGTATTTAACAAAAAAAAACAAAAAAAAACCTGCTATACTCATGACGTCTATGTAGTTCAATCAGTAGTGAAGATTTAGATTTCTGTGATTTGGAGGAAGTTCCGCGAGTCTCAAAAGATTTATCACCACAAGCAAAAAGGAAAAGGGGGCGTCGAACAATAATCCACCCTAAGCTTGCCTGCTGCAGTGCAAGTTCAGTGACAGGAATGCTGTTCATATTCTGGTAGCTGCCATCGAAGCGCTTGGTTATAATGTTGAAAATTTCGCTATCAACAGGTGCTCTCTATTCACAATTTTCGAGAGAATCTTCGCGAACAAAAAGCTGCTGAAATCAAAAATATTTTCAAGGATAGGAAATTTCACGCTGCTACCTTGCATTGGGATGGTAAACTACTTCCACGCATTAACGGGTAAAGAGACAGTAGACCGACTTTCTGTAATTCTTTCAAATTATGGGTACTGATCAACTTCTTGGTGTACCTGCATTACAATCGGGGAATGGAAAAGAACAAGCAACAGCTGTTTGTGAAACTCTTCCGGAATGGGGGGCCTTCAGGATTACGTAAAAGCATTGATTTTTGACACAACAGCATCAAACTAAAACCTATATGGACATACGGTGTGCAACTTTGGGGCACTGCTTGTAATTCAAATATTGAAATTCTACAAAGATACCAATCGAAAACTATAAGATTAATTACAAACGCGCCTTGGTTCATAACAAATAAAGCCATTCATTCAGATCTGAATGTTCCTTTTGTTAAAGATGAAATTAAAGATTTAGTTCAGCATATTTGCACAGGATAAGTTATCATGACAATCCTTTGGCAGTCATGTTATTAGATGATAGTAATGAAACTATTAGACTTAAAAAAAGACAACATGTTCTAGATCTCCCATTTAGGAATTAAGTAAATGTTTAATTATATATGTTACTACGAAATTAAATGTATAATTAAAATTTTGTATATAAACATTTGTATTTAGAACATATTGTTATATTGTATATTATTTTTGATCTCATGGGTTTATGGTTTTGTTATCAAGTTTGCTTATTATTTACTGAAATAGATTGCAAATAAAATGTATTTAACAAAAAAAAAAAAAACAAAAAAAAACCTTGCTATACTCATGACGTCTATGTAGTTCAATCAGTAGTGAAGATTTAGATTTCTGTGATTTGGAGGAAGTTCCGCGAGTCTCAAAAGATTTATCACCACAAGCAAAAAGGAAAAGGGGCGTCGAACAATAATCCACCCTAAGCTTGCTGCTGCAGTGCAAGTTCAGTGACAGGAATGCTGTTCATATTCTGGTAGCTGCCATCGAAGCGCTTGGTTATAATGTTGAAAATTTCGCTATCAACAGGTGCTCTATTCACAATTTTCGAGAGAATCTTCGCGAACAAAAAGCTGCTGAAATCAAAAATATTTTCAAGGATAGGAAATTTCACGCTGCTACCTTGCATTGGGATGGTAAACTACTTCCAGCATTAACGGGTAAAGAGACAGTAGACCGACTTTCTGTAATTCTTTCAAATTGTGGTACTGATCAACTTCTTGGTGTACCTGCATTGCAATCGGGGAATGGAAAAGAACAAGCAACAGCTGTTTGTGAAACTCTTGCGGAATGGGGCCTTCAGGATTACGTAAAAGCATTAGTTTTTGACACAACAGCATCAAATACAGGCGCTTTTAAAGGTGCATGTGTTTTGATTGAAAACTTTCTGGAAAAAGATCTCTTGTATTTACCCTGTCGGCATCACATGTACGAGATAATTTTAAAAGCAATTTATGATGAAAAGATGGGGAAAACTACAGGCCCAACTGTACCAATATTAAAAAAGTTCCAAACTGCTTGGTCTGGAATTAACGTTAGTAATTTTAAAACCGGAATCGAGCATGAAAAGGTCAAGGAAAATTTGGATCCGGTTGACGTATCTCGAATTCTTGATTTTGTACAAGACGCTTTGCAAGAACAACATCCCGGAAAGAATTATAGAGAATTTTTAGAATTGACTGCTATTTTTCTTGGCACAACGTCGCCTCGTGGAGTGATCTTCCGAGTACCAGGGGCTATCCATCATGCAAGGTGGATGACAAAGGCTATTTATTGCTTGAAAATATTCATGTTTCGCGATGAATTTAAGTTATCACCGCATGAAGAAAATGCTACTTGTGATATTTGCATTTTCCTAATCCGTGTATATGTCGAAGCGTGGTTTTGTGCTCCTTCTGCAGCCAAAGCCCCATATTTAGATTTCAGCTGTGTTCAACTTTCAATATCTCGAGCACTCTTTATAATTCTTTCATATCAGAATAATAGTTTAGTCCCTCGATGGTTGTTAGTTTAGTCCCTCGATGGCTACGCCTCGGCTTGGCGTGCGTCCGAGCACCGCGGCCACGAAATTATCCTTTACAAGGATTTTGTTGTGGCCCCACGTTGGGCGCCAATTACAAGACCGGTTGTTTAAAGGTTTGTAATATTCATTTGTGAACTATTGTATCTCTGAACCCATCGAATTCAAACTGCACATGCTCTGCCGCGTGACTTGCCAGCGTGTTCTTTGACTCTAATTTGTCTTCTGAATCAAAAAGAAAAATGGTCAGTGCACTATATCGTGAAGCATATATATCAGAAGAAAATACCAAAAATATTAATGTGCAAATAAATCAAATCCCAGAAATAATGAACAATGGAATTCGAACAATTTGTTTCTAATAAAACAAGGAAATTTTTCACTAGATTCGATTTAAGTGACGAGTTCCTTAACATAGATCCTTCGCAATGGCACAAAAATGAAGATTTCATTACTGCTCTAAATCTAGTTAAGAAACTGAAAGTTGTAAACGATCCGGCGGAAACAGGCGTGAAACTAATGGAGGATTCCAAAATTTATTTACCAAAAACGAGGAACAGAAGCAGTATGTGCTTCAGGTTGTAAATGAGTACCGTCAAAAGTTTCCAAATAGCAGGAAACAAACTTTATCGATGAATAAGGATTTTTAATTCATCACGATATTTTCTTTTGTAAATTATTAACCTTTCCTTATTTCAAATTTGTATGTTATTATTTTGTAAATATTTTCTTACCATTATTTTTTCTAATAAACTGAAATGAATTGAAGAAAGAAGATTTATAGAATTATATGCATAAGCTAAATATAATATGGATAATAATTAATAAATTATAAAAAATAATTAATTATTTAATATTTATTACTTAATAATCTTTATGAATACAAATTATATATGATTTAATATAATTTAACAGTAAGAATTCTTGCTGGTTACTTACTCAATAAACATTTTTTGGAACAAAAAACAAATAATTTGATTTTCATGTGATTTTCGGTTCATTTTGGATTTTTAAGGGCCTAGGGGCACACCTTACCCTTATCCGATTGACACCAAATTCCATAGAGCTCTTTCATAGAATGGAACCAAACTGAAGGGTAGCCCACGAAAAATTATTAAAAATTGTAAAAAGTGCTATATAAGAGCCACCCTAGTGGTCACCCTCCCTTTGCCTTTACACACTTGTTATTATTTCTCTTAACTATGCAACCTTTGAAGATGCGAACACACTGCTACATACATACATACAAACTAAATTCATATCATTCACAGTGTGCCTGCTTCATGGTTGTCATGGTTTTTCAGGTTATATAAGTTAAGAAATTTTATGTTAATTTTTTTTTTTTAAATTTTATTTATTACATGTTCGTTTCATTACAGAGCTAAGACTAAACTTAAAAATTAATTTGCTTAAAAGCTAAGCTAAGTTGCACTGGCCAACTGCTGACTTGATGTTGTCGATTCTCCGAATTGGCTTATTTGGGTTGCGCGTGTTGGATTTCCGCTTCACACCGAAAAATGAGCTTTTATGCTGATGAAATCGCCTGGCTTTTGCTGTGGGAAATATTGTGCAACTAAAGATGCATTTCCGATATGCTTTACTCATTATTGCTGATTACGTGTTATTGCTTTTATTTATTTAGTAATTGTTAACATTTGCCATGTTAACACTTCCCCTCTTAAAAGCGATCGTCCCGAGAGCCTATCAAAAATAGGGGAGGTTGTTAAAATTGGTGTAAGTATTTTGATCATTGGAAAGATCTTTGATCTCCTTAAGATTAATATTCGCCGGGGGCATCTGGTTAAGGTCCAGGCTTGAAGATATGATTATTCTGTTTTGGTGCTTTCTCCAGAATTTTCGAAAAAATATTATACCGAGAATGATAGTTGCAACGGCTCCAAGTGAAAGGGAACTATTGGATATCGTTGCTGTCTTCAGAAGATTTATTCTTCGTATGTTATCAATGTGAAACTCCTTTGAGGCCTGGAGAGAAAGTAATTCAATTCGATTTCTTTCGATTGGTGCTGGTTGCAGGGCTGCTGGGATTGTCGGCAGTGGAACTAAATCGTAATTAATGTAAAATTGATGATTTATTTTTAACGTTGAGTTATGAAAATTAATAAGGTGTGTCCCTGATAAATTCTTCTGCATTCCGTCAGTATCTATTACCCCTTGAAAGCCATTAAGTAATATGGTGCCGGGTTTTACTTCTTCGATTTGTTGGATATGTTGGCCGTTTGTTAAAGTGCAAGATGAATTTAGGCTATTTCCTACTCTAGGTATACAACTACTATTACTTATATTTACTAGTTGAGTTTGCTTACAAATCTCAATTTTCTTATAATTATTACATACTTCTTTAATTCTGTAGGTATCTTTTGTACCCTTTAATATTTTATCAAATTCGACATTAATTATAATTTTATTTTGCTTAACAACTGGTCTTATAATCATTTTTTGAAAATTTTCCTTAATAGTTAATGGTATTTTTACCAAGTAAAATATTGTCATATTTTGACTAATTACATTTATATTTGATATTTCTAGTGCTTCTTCAGCATTTTTGAAAGGTATTTCGTCATTTTCTAAATTTTCTAACGCAATTTCGATTTCATTTTTATTTAACAATAATGTATTTAAAATGTCTTTCTTTGCCCACTGTATGGCGTATTTAATGTTAATCAACTCTTCTTTTATTAATCATATTCTATTTTGCAAATTTATAATAGTTTCGTTTTCTATATAAGTATCTTTCCTTATGTTATTAAGAAGATTATTTACTATCATGCTAATGTTATTAATTTTTTCGTTAAAAATATTGTTAATTAGTACTTGTTTATTATTATTATTATCGATATCATTAAGATTTTTGGTTATTACATCCAGATCCTCGTGATCGGGGCTTCCGGCTATGAATTTCCAAGCCGTTCCTAAACTATCTATGGATCTTTTCTGTCTTCTTTCGACAGGTTTTATTGTATCTAAAATTTGAAGAGATTGGGTTAATTCGGGATGGGATAAAGGATTGTGTCCTTGGGTATGTCCGAAGAGGTGAATCTGTACATGTCCGTCAGAAATTGTTCGTACTTGTTGAGGTCGATTATGTGTATTAGCCTGAAGTCTCCATACTGGATTTTTACTAGTCCATCATTTATCGTAACTATTTGTGCCGTGGAGTAGTCATAAATGTCTATTGATGCGAATATTGGGTAAATAAGGTGAAGTCTGGAAACACAAATTTTAGTTTTGATTTTTTATATTGCGTTTATGAACTACTTTTCCTGATTCTGTCAAAACGGTGGAATTTTTGTCTTCTTTTACTATTTCTTTTCGAAATTTTGGAGATATTTTGGTTCCTAGTCGTTTGTTTATCCTAACGTAAATTGTTTCTCAGGTAATATGTTTTAATTGGATGACGGGCTTTATTATGGTAGGAAAGATCTTTTTAGTTGTCTATTTTTTAGTTCCGAGATAATTTCTTCCCTAGCTCTTTCAAATGGGCTTGGGTCTGTGGAGATTCTTCTCCCGAAAAATACCTCTATTGGTTTTTTCTTTGTGGAGGAGTGGACTGAAAAATTGTACTCGTAGACGGAGTTATCGAGGAGTTCGGCGAATGAGGTGAAACTTCGCTCTGCTTTTAAACAGCGCATTATTTCTGTGAGGGTCGAGTGAAATCGCTCTACTTGACCATTTACGGAACTTGTATAAGGTGGTGTTTTAAAAATTAGTATATTTAGGGTATCTTCCAATAAAAATCGAATGGAAGCTGAATTCAAAGACGTTTCATTGTCTATAACTACCGTTTCTGGTACGCCAAATTGAAACAGTAGTTCGCGGAGAGGTTCCTTAACGTGTTCTACGGCTCTGGAGCGAAGGATTTTGGTTTGGGCATACTTTGAAAATTTGTCTATGGCTGTAAGGACGTTCAGTTATGTAAATATCAATATATAAGATTTGTCCTGGAAATTGTGGAATAGGGGTTTCTCCTAGTTTTGGTTTGGTAGGGTGGCGGTCGTACTTATTTTCTTTGCAAACTGAGCATTGCTGAATAATTCTTTTTATTGTTTTGGTCATGGAGGGAAAATAGTAATTTTCTAAAATTTGAAGTTTGTTTTCACGAGAATTCTTATGTGCTCTTTTATGGGTATTTATGATTATTTCTTCTTGTTGCTGTTCGTCTGTCACATCCTGGACTTGGAGTCGAGAAAACCTGGTTTTATAGTTACTAAAGTGGATCGGGTATATTTCTTGAATCTTACCTATAGTTCTTTCGTCGGTTTTGATGCAATTTATTATGGAGGGGTTTAGGTACTAATGTTAATGTTTCTGAGTTATATTCCGGTTCTTCAATGACGTGTCTATGGTATGTGGGGAATACTATCTTGAATTGATAGGTAGAAATTGCGCCTGAATTTAGGAACATTTGGTTTTTGAAAACGTTAATTGGGGATTCTACATGCCAAATTAAGTTATCGGATGAGCTCTCGTCACTATGCTGGGTTACTGACAAGGCTTTAATTGGTTCGGGATGCGTTCTTGATAGTGCGTCGGCTACCACGTTAGTTGTGCCTGGTTTGTAATGGAGTTCATGATTGTATTCTTCCAGTGTGGCTTTCCAACGTTCCATTTTTGAGTTGTTATTTTTATTGCTGAGGGACTGTGTAAGGGGTTGGTGGTCTGTATAAATTTTTACTTTGGCTGAACCGTATAGATAATTCCTGAAATTGTTTAAAGCCCAGATGATTGCTAAAAACTCTTTTTCGTTATAACCATAGGCTTCTTCTGTTTTGGTTAGTGTTCGGGAGATGAAGGCGATGGGGTGTTTGTCCTGCGAAAGGACTGCACCAATTGCAAAGTTTGACGCATCGGTCGTTAGATGGAATTCTTTATTGAAGTCAGGATAGGAAAGTATGACGTCGTCAGACATGAGTAAGTTTTTAATTTTGTTGAAGGCATCCTTTGTGTCTTCATCCAATTCGATATTGATTTTGCTGGACTTGTTTTTTGAAATACGTCCTTCTTCCCCTCTTAAGAGTATGGTTAGAGGTTAAGCCAGCATGGCCTAATCTTTAATAAAGCGACGATAGTAGCCGGAAAGGCCTAAAAATGAGCGAAGTTGCTTAATATTTTTGGGGTAAGGTATTTTAGCTATTGCTTCTACCTTTGAGGGATTCTTTGTTATTCCTTTTGAGGAAATAATAAATCCTAGAAACTGTACTGAGTCCCTGAAAAAATGGCATTTGTCTAATTGTATTTTCATGTTTGCGTCTTCAAGGGTTTTGAAAATTTGGTTTAAGTGGAGGGTGTGCTCTTCTTCAGAGTTGCTGAAAACGACTATATCATCGATATAGACATAGCAAATTTTCAAAATGTGATGACGAAGAATGTCATCTAAGCCTCGCTGAAAAGTTGAAGGGGCATTCTTGAGTCCGAATGGCAGTCTTGTGTATTCGTATTTGCCATTGTTTATTGAGAAAGCTGTTTTTTCAATGGCGGATTCTTTGAGAGGGATTTGATGGAATCCACTCTTTAAATCCAAAACGGAAAAGTATTTGTTTTTTCCAAGCTGGGATAGTACCTCATTAATTTTGGGTATTGGGTAACGGTCTGCTACAGTAATCGAGTTAAGCTTCCTATAGTCAATAACGATTCGGTATTGCTTATTGCCTTGGGAATCGGGTTTTTTAACTACAACCCAAACGGGTTAATTATAAGGTGATCTTGATGGTCGAATGATGCCATCGTCTAACATTTTGTTGATTTGAGTTTCGACTTCACCTTTTAATGACATTGGGTAAGGGTAATACCTTGTATAAACGGGAGTGTCCTTGTGCGTTCTGATTTCTCCTATGACTTTAGTGGTATAGGTAAGTTTATCGTTTGGTTCCGTAAAGAGATTAGAAAAATTTTCGACTAAATTATTAATTTCCTTCTGATGTTTTTGTGACAAGTTATCTTCCTTAATATATATTTTGTTAACAGATCTTGAAGCTAGCTGCTTGATTTTAATTTTGGTATTGCCTTGACTGCGTCAAGCTCCTTAAGGCTATCATTCCCAATAATACCATGGAATGATGTCAAAGTTGGGAGGAGGTAGAATTTCAGTTTTTTGTCTGAGTTAAGTAGGTTTGCTGTTTGATTTCGATGTCTCCTGCTATGGATTTCGCGAAAAAAATGCTTTCGTTACTTATTGGATTGGGCACGATAGAGGATCGTATATAGTTTTTCGTAGATCCTGTATCTACTAAAATTTTCACAATATCTCCACTCTTCAGCCTGCATTCAACATAGGGCAGTGAAGAGTGACTCATTCTAAAAAATGTAAATCAATCGTGTCTATGTAGCTATCGTCCTGACCTCCATCATTTCTGTCTCTGTAACATTCGTCATCGTAATGGCTAGAGTTGTCGTTCGTCTGCTTGTCAATTGTTGTGGTAGGGTAGTAAGCTTGGGTTGTTCGGAATCTATATGGAAATTTCTTTGGATTTTATTAGGGGGCACAGAAGCTCGAGGGTTGCCAGGAGGAGGTCTTTTGTTAATAGAGTCATTATTACGTGGCCTATTTATATAATTAATATTCCTAGTTCGCAGTGATGGGTCAATGTCCATTGGTTCTGGACGTGGCTGTGGCTTATGCAAAGGACGTGGTGGTGGATTGGGGCGCCTGTTGCTGGCGTTGAACTTGATAGTTCATTTGCGGTGGTCTATGTGGGGTGCGAACAACCTTGGTTGGGGCAAGTATGCCAATTCGGGGTAAAACTCATTGTTCATCCTTCTGGGAGGTAGTGGTGGACGAAACTCTTGTGGTTTCCTGCTGATATTGTTATTACTGCTCAAGGCATAATGTGACCTGAAGGTTTGGTTCTCTAGTTTGAGACACAGGTGGAGTGCCTGAGGGAGATCTGCTGGTTCCCTCATTCCAAGGAGTCTCGGTAGATCTAGGGCTTTATCCCTATACGTACGAGTTAGAAGGTGCATGGCTTCTGCGCCGACTTCCATGCATCCCAGTTTGTTCAGAATTAGTGAGAGATGAGAATATACTTTTTGGTAAAATTCTTGAATTGTATTGTTACCTTGTACGAGAGAGGTCATTTGGTACTCAAGGGTACCAAGGTCGCGTTTATCCGCGTAATGCAATGTTAGGCAACTGGAGATCGCCTTCCAATCCAGTGGAGTGTTATAGGACTCCAAGGCAATGTCGGCTTTGCCCACGATTTTGTTTCTAATGACAATGAGGATGCCATAATATTTTGGGGTACCTCTTTGAGGCTCATATATCTGGAGGATCCTGTCCACGCTTTTCCTCCAAGATGTGAATTCTCCCGGATTCCCGGAGAACTCTCGAAGACATCGTACCACATCTGGTATTTTGTCTAATTCAGAGACATTCCCGGGTAGTCTTGAGTCTATGGTAATGTCCGTGAAATTTGAAAAGTTGGAATTTGGGTAAAGGGCGGCTTGAACCATGTTTCGCCCTTCAGTCCTTATTGGTGGCCGAAACGAGGTTGGCAGGATTAACTGGCATGATTGATATATTTCTATTATTCACTTTTTTATTTTAGAAATTTAATTTATCCCTAGCTTATTTTGTTTTGAGTTAAAACTTTCCTTTCTAAATTGTTAACGTTTAGTTAGCTTTTCGATATAATATTATCTCGTCTAGTTCAATTATTTTTTCTGAATTACGCTCTCTTTCTTAAATTATGTCACTATTTTTAAATTGTGTTCACCTTTGCATTAAAGATTTCTTAAACATAGTTTATTTCACATTAAACAGTTTCACTTTTTATATTTTAGAAATTCTTTTACATATGTGAATATATTATTGTTATTATTATATATATTATATATAATATTGATTTTTAAAATTAATTCTTACTCTAGTAGCAGGAACATTCTCCTGGGCAGGCGGCTAACGTCTTGCGTTTCCCGTTTGCTATTGGCGACTAGGGGGCCTATTTTCCTGCACTTCTGTTGAGTCCTAGCCCAAGCCTTTGCCGTCTATGGGGTGGTAAGTATTATCCTTGTTTTCTAATGGTAGCCGCTGAGTATCACGACAGCACAAACTTTTTAACCAAGACTTGTGGATACACCCGCGAATTGTATTGATACTAAACGCGACTAGCGAAGGCCTCACGTTGGGCACCAGTTAAGAAATTTTATGTTAATTTCTTTTAAAAAAAATTTTATTTATTCCATGTTCGTTTCATTACAGAGCTAAGACTAAACTTAAAAATTAATTTACTTAAAAGCTAAGCAAAGTTGCACTGGCCAACTGCTGACTTGATGTTGTCGATTCTCCGAATTGGCTTATTTGGGTTGCGCGTGTTGGATTTCCGCTTCACACCGAAAAATGAGCTTTTATGCTGATGAAATCGCCTGGCTTTGCTGTGGGAAATATTGTGCAACTAAAGATGCATTTCCGCTATGCTTTACTCATTATTGCTGATTACGTGTTATTACTTTTATTTATTTAGTAATTGTTAACATTTGCCATGTTAACATATATAATCCAATGAAATACTAGTTTATGTGTGTATGTACTTGTGCCCTTTCAGCTCAGTTGATAAGAGTTGAGGTGAAAGCTAAAACTTTTGACGTTTGGCGCAAGTAACGAAACGGAGCAGCAGCAAAACAAAACAAACAATTTTAATCCACATACATGGCGTATACGCACCCTTGCATTCTGAATGCATTCAATTGCATAAAATATTTTACACAAAAAAATGGTGCATGGAATATGAATAAAGCAAGAAATCGGTGCATAAACACACACATACTTTCGGAAGCAAGGTCAAAGCAAAAAAATTAAAAAGGAAGTAATAAAAAACACTAGGAAACGGCAGCAAAAGAGAGTATTAAAATGTAATAAAAGTAGTTAACAGGCACGCAAGAAAAATTAAAAATAAACCATTAAAGTGCTTCTTAAAAATATCGATTGTAACTGCAGCAAACAGGCACTAAAATAGGTTATTAGAGTAGTTGAGGCCTAGATAACCAATATAGGAGTACACAGAGCATGCGATTTATTAATTTTGTACTTAAAGAGAGTATAAGAAGGTTATTAATATGATAGTTTTCACTCAAACTTTGGAAATAAGTTGTAATAATGTTCGGTATATTGCAGGCTTTCCACTAAAATTTATGAGAAAATAGCAAGTCACGGCTACCGAAACTCCAGCACATACCAATAACAGGCTAGGTAAGGATTAGAAATACTCATGAAAATCGTTCTTGATCTCCTTCACCGTTTTTATGTATAAGATATATATTTGTTTATTCGAACCTCCTTCTATTTGTGATGTTGTCTAGCAAATAAAGATTCCTTAACCACCGCCAATTAGCTTTTTCCTTAAAATACTTTAACATAATCAAACATAAATCTTCGATGTATTAAAATCAAGGCAAATCTCTTCTATTATTATATTATATAAATTCTCTTCCCCTTACACTCTTGTAGGCAAAATAATTTGCACACAGAAATCTCTTTACACAAACTTCCAATAAAACAACAGCAGCAACAAATAATTTTCTACTAAAACAACTACTATGCATTCGACAATCTAACGAGATTGCGTTCAAAATGTCTGTCAAGTTGCTAAGCTGAATAGAGTTGACTTTGAAATGAGCCTGCAAGGCAACACAATACAGTAAGTAAAGGCATGCAAACACTAAACCCTGGAGAGTTCTAAATTTCTAGAATTTATCGTTGAAACCTAACTCAAAGCTGTCAAATGAAAATAGCAGTTAAATAAAGTAAATCTGCAAATATTTGATAAACAATCTGAAGACTTTTGTATCCCTATTTAGGTCCCAGCTGTGGTGGAAGAGAGGGACGAACGGACTGTGTCATATAATTCGGTAGTTTGTCCGATAATTTTTTCTATATCAAATGTTCGTTTATTCTGCGCACATGGAACATTCAATAAAAGCCGCTCATGTAACTATATACAGTGACTCACACGTCTAACCGGATGCCAATGATGGCACCCTCTAATCATTTAGTGAACATCTTAAAAATGATACATATGATACATCAAAATAAAGGAAAAATCTTCTATTTTATTTTTGGAAACTTCAAAATAATAATAAATTTATTCACTGCGTAAAATTTAGAGAAATACTTCGCAACATACAAAATTCGTTCCACACAACTAACCGGAAAATTACAAGAAGTAACCTTCTACAAGTAACGGTACTTCTGATCGTTGTGGAATTCCCCTGGAATAAACACTGAATATTCTTTTCTGCATATTAGTAGTTACCGATAAGTTTGTGAGTAAGCCACACGACAATATGACACCCTCGCGTACTCATACTTATACCGAAAATAGGATCAATAATATTAGTAAAGCTAGTCAAGGAAAGAAGCTAACACAAGCAGAAGAAAAGTTTATACTGAAAATTGTTGAAAAAAATCCCTTTTCCTCGGCGGAAAATACAAGAAAAATATTGGAAAATGAAAAAGGGAATTACATGGTAGAGCAGTTGTAAAAAAGCCGCACATATTCAAAAAAAAAATAGAAAGAAAAGGCTAGAATTTGTGAAATTGCATTTTAAAAGGCCTGATAAGTTTTGGCAAAGGGCAAATGGCATAACTTTGATTTAGTAATCATAAAACAGTATTATTAACGAAAGCAAGTTTAACTTGCAGGGATCTGATGGGTGAAGTTTTGTAGGGCGGTGTTCCAACGAAACTTACTTGCCAAAACATACTAGGGCAACACTTAAGTACGGTGGTGGGTCAGTAATAGTTTGAGGATGTATATCGGTTACAGGAACGGGTTCGAGGGGAAACCGAATATACCCGCGGTAAGGCATGCCTGTCGTAAGAGGCGACTAAGATCCTGGCCACCAGTCCAGGACTGTATGGAAGCTCAACTGGTCGTAGCTTCGGCTGCAAGGTCAATACCAAAGACTTTAACCTGGTACCACGGGGAGTAGTAGCCCCTGGAGTTCGCTCCAGTCTGCTCATTGGGTTTGGCCCTTTGTGGAGATTCGTGGTGGCTGTGGTTAAAACCCAAATCGCGGGAAGAACTGACTTTGTCAGTCGAATGTGGAGTTGCATTGCAACCGGGTGCCGGACCCAAAGTACGGTAGAGGTTTTAGATGGGCCTCGAGCCCTACCAAGGTGGTTAGTGTGTCCATGCCACACTGCCGATTGGTACTGAAAATCGTTACCCAATTTTCAGGGCGCTGATCGACGCATTGTATTGATCCGTTGTGCTTTTGAGCACCGTGGGGTTAAGCTGTCGCCAGCAGGATCCCACGTTAAACACTATCAGACGTTACAGGAACTGGCAACCTGCATTTTGTGCAAAGTGTTATGGATCGTTTTTAATATGTCGATATTTTGAAGAAAAATTTAAAGCAGTCATGTGTAATATTGGGAATTAAAGACAATTTTATATTTTACCAAGACAACGATCCGAAGCACAAATCGGAGATTGCTCGTACTTTGTTAATATACAACCATGTACTCGGTGCACTTGCCCTATCTCCAGATCTGAACGTTATTGAGCACGTATGGCAAGAACCCAGTCGAAAAGTGTAACGTACCAAAGGCAGTATTCCAATGTTGCTGGGCTCAAAACGGCTATTTTGGAGGCTTGGAACGCAATACCACCAGAATTTTGTCAAAAACTTGTCGCCTCTATACCAAGGCGACTAGAAGCGGTTTTATCTGCAAAAGGATATGCTACGAAATATAAGTAATCTTTAGCTTTTTAAAAAATCCGGTTAGTTGTGTGGAAATAATTTTGTACGTGGAAAGTTATTTCTTTAAGTTTTACGCTGTGAATTATTTTATTATTACTTTTAAGTTTTCAAAAATAAAATAGAAGATTTTTCCTTTATTTTGATGTATCATATGTATCATTTTTAAGATTTTAACTTTATGATTGGATGGTGCCATCATTGGCAATGCGCGCATCCGTTGAGACGTGTGAGTCACTGTATGTATATCCATATAGTACATATGTATATCACATTGTATTTAAGCTTTCGCCACACGAGGTATGCGTGGCTGTGTTTTTCCTTTACTCACGCTTCGGGTTGTCGTCGAGTTAACCTGATATACTGCCTAAATAACAATTCCTTCTGCGCTCAGTTATGAGTGCGTGTGGGCCATTTTGAACGCCTCTGTTGTTGGTTGTATTTGTTTTGTTCTCTTTATTTCTTTTAATATCTAATGCTGTTAAGTAGTAAGTGTCTGATTTTGTATGCCACAAAAACAATTTCGGGTTCGTAGATGAGCGTATTCGGACCACTGCCACGCCCACAAATCGCCATTAACCGAAAACATATAAAGTAACATAACTAAGATATTAAGCTGTAATTTGGTACAGAGTATCGTAGTACAAGGGACACTTGTGGGAAAATTTTGTTAAATACGGGGCTGTGGCCCGTCCTCTAATAAGTATAATGTATATATACCCTAAATCAATAAAACTACAACAGCTAAATTTGCTGGGAACAAATCTTATAAGAACTTCTATCGATAGTGTAAAAAATGAAATCGGAGGATAGCCCCATGTAGGGCTATAAAGCTTTTTTTATAACCGCGCAAATTTACAAAAAGTACAAGAGTATAAAATATTCGGTTGCACTCGAACTTAGTTCCTTCCTTACTTGTTATATATAATATATGTTCACATAACACTTCATGCCACGCTGCCGTGCTCACATTTTTTTAGTCACTCAAAGGAGCACATTGACTCCGCTGCTTATCCTAACCATCGATTGACTGAGCTCTTGCAACTCGCTAAACATGTGGTTGAGCTTCAATTTCATTCGTTCAAATTCTTAATTAACAAAACAATTTCGTAAATATTAAAAATCACTCTACCTTTTTTTTAGTCAAGTGTAATATTCATTTTTGCCACACATACTGAAATCTTACTAAAGTTTAGGAATTTTGAATGCAAGATGATTGTGGTTAAAAGTCATAGAGCTTCAGGTAGTAAAATTAGTGCAATTTGGGAAATAAAACGCACCTAAAATGGTTTATTGCCTAGTGCGTGGTTAGGGAACTCTTATATAATCAATAATAACCTTTAAACCCATGGCACTATTGTATTTCATAAATATATAGTAATTTTGAAATATTTGATAAAAAAAAACTATTTACTATATATTGAATGAGAATTTTTCATCTGTTTTAGCTCATCAAAATTAATCCACAATTGGTAAGAATCCTTTTATAAATTTAGCAAATTTTCCCATTAGACTCCTATCGTTGCTATACTTCAACTTATGTATATTCATATTATGAATATTTTTAAAGAAAAAATTCAAAATCATTTAGGTCTCATTGAATCAAGTCCATTAAACCACTATAAGAAACTGTATAACAGATGATGAATTATTATGCCCTGAACTAGATATGTTAAGGGGGAGGCTTCAAAAGTATAATATATTTACAATATAATATAACGTTATCCGAAAATTTTTTGGATACAAAATCTTTGATATTCTGCCTTTGGGAAGCAATTGCCTAATGGATCTCACATGTGCATTTGTCGGACGGCGGGCAGGATGCAAGTCGCAATTTCTATCGGCAACAAAAAATTCAAAGAGGCTCATATTTGTTAATGACTTATCTAGTTAAACTAAGTTAAACTTTAAAAAGAGTGGTTTTTGACCAAAAAAATGTATTTTATGTTGTTAAGAAATATGTGCAAACTTGAATTTTCTTAGTTTTTTATTTTAAATAGAAGATAATTTAATGCCAAAGATAATAAACTTTGCCTCAATTCCATACGCCGTTTATTTTTTTTTTCTATCCTGCCCGCAAATTAAGACAAATCGTAAAAATGAAAAACCAAGCGCTCATATATCTGCTAGACGCTCGGCCATTATTTCCCTTCAAACTTCGACAATATTTCGAATTTCCATCGATAACTTTTGGGACATATTCTTAGATAATTAAAAAAAAATAAAGCAAAAGAAAATCGGTTTTTGAAACTTTTAAAGCAGACTATCCCCTTAAGTTTGCCACGAATTTTGTAACACCCCGAACGGAACGCCGGAAATCCAGAATAAATGTATCGGGTGATTTTTTAAGAGCTTGATAACTTTTAAAAAAAAAAAAACGCATAAAATTTGCAAAATCTCATCGGTTCTTTATTTGAAACGTTAGATTGGTTCATGACATTTACTTTTTGAAGATAATTTCATTTAAATGTTGACCGCGGCTGCGTCTTAGGTGGTCCATTCGGAAAGTCCAATTTTGGGCAACTTTTTCGAGCATTTCGGCCGGAATAGCCCGAATTTCTTCGGAAATGTTGTCTTCAAAGCTGGAATAGTTGCTGGCTTATTTCTGTAGACTTTAGACTTGACGTAGCCCCACAAAAAATAGTCTAAAGGCGTTAAATCGCATGATCTTGGTGGCCAACTTACGGGTCCATTTCTTGAGATGAATTGTTCTCGAAGTTTTCCCTCAAAATGGCCATAGAATCGCGAGCTGTGTGGCATGTGGCGCCATCTTGTTGAAACCACATGTCAACCAAGTTCAGTTCTTCCATTTTTGGCAACAAAAAGTTTGTTAGCATCGAACGATAGCGATCGCCATTCACCGTAACGTTGCGTCCAACAGCATCTTTGAAAAATACGGTCCAATGATTCCACCAGCGTACAAACCACACCAAACAGTGCATTTTTCGGGATGCATGGGCAGTTCTTGAACGGCTTCTGGTTGCTCTTCACCCCAAATGCGGCAATTTTGCTTATTTACGTAGCCATTCAACCAGAAATGAGCCTCATCGCTGAACAAAATAAATCGGACGTAAAGCGCGAAACACATTTCGAACCGAACACTGATTTTGGTAATAAAATTCAATGATTTGCAAGCGTTGCTCGTTAGTAAGTCTATTCATGATGAAATGTCAAAGCATACTGAGCATCTTTCTCTTTGACACCATGTCTGAAATCCCACGTGATCTGTCAAATACTAATGCATGAAAATCCTAACCTCAAAAAAATCACCCGATACATATATTTAAATGATTG
Organism: Bactrocera tryoni; assembly: GCF_016617805.1. Lineage (NCBI taxonomy): Eukaryota > Metazoa > Arthropoda > Insecta > Diptera > Tephritidae > Bactrocera > Bactrocera tryoni. The sequence goes on from NW_024396019.1 coordinate 36,471, forward strand.
GCATGACGAGCTGAGTCGACCTGGTGTTGTCCGTTTGTCTGTCTGCCTGTCTGCCTGTCCGTCCGCCTATTTGGATGTACGCGTACCAGTCTCTTATTTTTTGAGATAGCGATCTGCAATTTTTCACACTTCCTTTTCTTTCCAAGAAGCTGCTCATTTGTCGAATCAGCCGATATCGGGCCACTACAGGATGAATGCCATACAAACTGAACGATATGACTTAAATGCTAATATACAAAGCTTTTTCATTTCACTAGTATAGCTGCCATACAAACTGACCGATCAAAGTGCTTGCAAAAAATCTTTTGTATATGTGAAAGATATTATAGCTTCAGTGCAATTGGAGTTAACATTTTACCTTTTTTTGTTTTTTTTTTGTGTTTAACATAAAGTAATAAATAAAGCTTAGAAAATTTATTAGACACTATATGTATGCAAAATTATACATACGTTTAAAAGGACATTACGTTTAAAAGGACAACAACCTAATTGAGAAATTTAAACTTAATTATTTAAAAATACTCAGTTTACAAAAAAATATAAGTGAAAACACATTTGTCCGTTGACCCAAAAGATATTTTAATGACACGTTAATGTCTTGTGTGACCGCCACAAGAGTTTTTTATTGCTTCCATCCGTTTGACATTATTAAGGCTAATAATTTGTCATGCTAAGAGAGCCCGCTCCTACAATTCATTTACAGTCTTTGCAGTATCTTTTTCAAAGTTATCCTTCTTGAAAATATATCCTTATCGGCGTACGAATCTGAATATATTCAATTATAATAAATTCAGATTCAATAATAATTCAATTCAAATATAAGTCCTCCCCCGAAATACAATCAACACATTTCTTCTAAAACACCCCTAAGACATTATGGTGGAGTGAAGAAATTGCCATGCTGAGAAAGCTCTGTCACTTAGCTCGACATCGCCTACAACGCAATTAAAGTGGCGAAAACGAAAAGAAGCATTTAAAATCCATAAGAATTTCCTACAGTCAGCTATTATCCGCAGCAAAAGAAACTGTTTTGAAAAGATCTGTGAAGGAGCGAATAAAGACCCCTGGGGAACTACTTATAAAATCTGTGTGTCAAAATTCCAAAGTAAGTGGCAGCAACCAAAATGCCCTCTGTTAATGAAGAAAGTCTCTAAAGGTTTTATTCACAAAACCGAAAACAACCACCAGATGAATCTACATTTGTATATGCTCGACACAATGGGCAAAGTATACGAAAGCATAATAAGAAGTTGTAATCCAGGAATCCGACGGACTATCAGAAAGACAAAGACAAATATACATTGAAAGAAGTTGTCGACACTGCAAAAAGGTGGTACAAAAAATATTGTGCGCTAATTACCCTGGATGTGAAGGACACATCCAACTCTGCCAAATGAACAAACATATACGAAGCCCTGTATGAAATACGTGCCCCTCAGTACCTCATAAATATCGTTATGAGTTATTTTGAAATTAGAAGTCTGATCTACGCACCAACAAAGGCACAAAGAGCTTCGAACTGGCTGAGCACAAAACAGAGGTAATGCTCATAAGCACCAGGAAAATTGAGGAAATAATATCTCTCACTATAGGAGAATGTTACTTCACAGCCATAGTTGAAGTGTTTAGGGGTAATATTGGACTCCAAACAGAAATTCAAGCAGCACTTGGCATGCACAGGAAGGAAGAGCATAATTCTATGGCAGCAATGGTGGCAAACCTAAACCAATGGACCGTGGACCGACAGACTTATACCTGACATCCACTCGTGGATAGACCAGACGACATGGGGACCTGGATTTTCACCTGACCCAAATATTAAGCGGGCATGGGTGTTTCAGAAGCTGTTTATACAAATTTCAAAATGATGTCAATCCATTTTATTTGATGTGTACGGAGTTCATAGAAGATTCCGAACACGTGTTTTTTCATTGTCCTCGGTTTTTAAACATAAGGAAAAAGCTAAAAACTGTAAATGTATGCATTTATGTGTCCGTTCTCTGGCAAGTGGAAAGCTGTTCGCGAAGCGGGATCTTCCATCATATGTAAATGACACCTAAGATTTTACGTGAAATATTTGATCAACATTACTATATATTTCAAAATTCTTGCTTTTAAGCTACATTTTGGTTTCATCAAAGGAAACTAAAA
>NW_024396020.1:0-17104 GCF_016617805.1 Bactrocera tryoni
ATATATGTATGTATGTATAAAAGAGTAAATTTTACTCTTTGTTCGTTATATAAATATAATGTATATCGGATATATGTATGTATGTATACAATGTATGTAAAGTTTTATTCACACATATGTATGTATGTATGGTTTTAAGTTTAAATATTTTCTCTGTTTTATCTGCTTATGATTCGCCTTTAGCTTATTTTAAGCAGTCCTGCTTTTACTTGATTAAGTATAAGGGGTACCGCTGGAAATTGTTGCAAGTAAATACTTCAAAAGATTTTTTGTTGTTGAAATAAATTTGTGTTTCCACACAACAGTAAGCATTTAGCGGCAATTATTCATTATATTATTTATTTTACGTATTACCAAACTGTTTTGTTTCTTAGCGGTATTTCGATTTTTACCGGGAAATAAACCGAATACTAAAACAGTTTGATAACGGATTTCTCTTCTTTTATTCTAACGGATGGTTAGATCCGCAAATTTATCTTTATTTTTAATTTTCGCAATTTATTTATTTTTTTTTTTTTTGTATTAAAAAAAACATATATGTATATGTATATATTAGGGTGTGCCATTTTGAGGCAACCTTCTTTTTTCAACTGAAAAACAGGCTCAAAACTTTCGAAATGTGTAAAAAAAGTCACTCAAAAGATGAGCTCTTAATATTAATATTAAGAAGTGCCTCTTTCAATTTTTCTGTTTTCCATATAAATTACATGGAAAAGAAATCGTTTTTTTTTGTGGTGGTTATTCTGCGGAGGTTGTTATATGCGCACGCGATGGCTGCCAGTTTGGATGGTACACTCGATTCCGATTCTACTCGAAAATCGAGTTTTCTCGTAAAATTATCGATTTTTCAGAATCGATCTCAGTAGTCGAAGTCGATTAAGAATCGATTCTTGACATTCGAAAAATCGATTCTCGAGTAGAATAGGAATCGAAATTACCATCCCAACTGGCAGATATAGCGTGGCCTCTTCTCGCAGTCCTTTTGGTGCGCATTTGTAGACAGAAAAAGAAGGAGGCCGAAATGCGTGAGTACGAAGAGCATGATAAGCTGGCCGACAGGGGTAATGCTCGAAAATTCTACGAAAAAAAGCGGCGGCTTACAGAAGGTTTCAAGACCGGAGCATACTCTTGTAGAACCCCCAAAGGTGATCTAGTCGCCAATGCCCAGAGCATACTTAAATTATGGAGGGAACACTTCTCCAACCTGCTGAATGGCAGTGAATGCACAACACCAGGAGAAGGCGAACCCGATTCCCCAATCGATGACGATGGAGCAGACGTTCTATTACCCGACCATGAAGAAGTTCGAATAGCAATTGCCCGCCTGAAGAACAACAAAGCGGCAGGGGCCGACGGATTGCCGGCCAAGCTATTCAAACACGGCGGCGAAGAACTGATAAGGAGCATGCATCAGCTTCTTTGTAAAATATGGTCGGACGAAAGCATGCCCAACGATTGGAATTTAAGTGTGCTATGCCCAATCCATAAAAAAGGAGACCCCACAATCTGCGCCAACTACCGTGGGATTAGTCTCCTCAACATCGCATATAAGGTTCTATCGTCCTGCTATATGGTGCAGAGGCTTGGACGATGTCAACAACTGATGAGTCGACGTTGCGAGTTTTTGAGAGAAAAGTTCTGCGAAAGATTTATGGTCCTTTGCGCGTTGGCCACGGCGAATATCGCATTCGATAGCTGTACGAGATATACGACGACATTGACATAGTTCAGCGAATTAAAAGACAGCGGCTACGCTGGCTAGGTTATGTTGTCCGAATGGACGAAAACACTCCAGCTCTGAAAGTATTCCACGCTGTACCCGCCGGGGGAAGCAGAGGAAGAGGAAGACCTCCACTCCGTTAGAAGGACCAGGTGGAGAAGGACCTGGCTACGCTTGGAATATCCAATTGGCGCCACGTAGCGAAAAGAAGAAACGACTGGCGCGCTGTTGTTAACTCGGCTATAATCGCGTAAGCGGTGTCTACGCCAATTAAGAAGAAGAAGATCGTCGATTTCTCACTCTGTTTCACTGTTTAATTGTACTTGTATAATATTGCTTAAATTTTTTTCAAGTTTGTTCACTCGGCACAAAAAATATGAACTTACATATGTATGTGTCACTGCACAATTTTTTGTTTTCGTTAATAATTTCTTTTTTTTTACCTTTTTTTACTTTAAATCGCTGCTTTTAGCCACCACTTATCTCGGCGCTAGATCTTCCACCACAAATTATTAAATAGAAAAACACGTCTGTTCACCCGCAAAATAACTAAGAGAAAAAACACACAAAGTGCCACTGCACTTTGGTAGACAACGTCGATGTAGAAAAAAAGGGTGTTTAATTGACGCTGCGTGACACGTTCGCTCGTTGCGAGATCGAGGTAAGAAAGGGAAGCTCGTCTTGTGGAGCGGTCGGTTTTGATTGTTGGGCAGTGTAGAGCAGCGTTTGAAAAACTACGCTACTCTCGTAGCATTTCATTTTACTCTTGCTACCGCTCTCACTTTGTCGGGAGCCGCAGCATAACCTTAGCATAACAATGTAAAGTATGTGCTCTACTCTGCTCCGAGTTTTGTTAGGTAAAAAACTATAGCTGGTGCGGGAGCAAAAAATTAAATTCTGCGTTATGCTCTGGCGTAGCGGTAGCAAAAAATTGGGAGCGGTAGCACAGCAGAGCGAATGAAAATTTTCATGTGCTACAGCTCCCGAATGTGTTTGTTGGTTTTTTTTCTTTTTTGCTATTTTCTGGCATTTACAAGTATGGTACAAGTTGGTATATAAAAGAAAGTCGTTTATAACTCAAGAACGGCTGAACCGATTTGGCTTAAAATTGGTGGGGAGGTAGTTTAGAAGCAGGGTAAGGACATAGGATACCTTTTATCTCTTTATGCTAAAATTCAATACAGCTCATAAATACAAAAATTATATTTCAAATCATAAGCATTTGTTCAAAATTTATGTAAGAATCATTTGAAAATTTTAGTAATTCAAAAATAGAAAGAAATAAGTAAAAATTTTCATTTCCAAACATGCTTAGTATATGGGTTATACTGATTTTGCTTCTTAACCAGGTAGTTTTTTTTTAAGACGAGCCCGTCCGATATATTTAATATCACAACAAAAAATGGCATTGGAATTTTCATCGTCAAGGCACTGCGGATACTTTGCTAGATTATTGGTCAAGGACGCAAATACATTCATAACAAACCAAATGCGATATCTAACATAAAGATATAACGGAATAATTGGAGTGTTGATAAAAAGGTTTATCATAATTTTAGATATACAGAAATCTTTTCGATTCTTTGCAATATACATTGAAGTATGTATATGCGTACAATTAGAATAGAACTGCAAATACGCAGTGCAATGGATTAAAACTGGTACTGGTAGTCTGTAGATGAATATTAACCACGTGTATTCCAAAAGATAAAGGCGAGGTATCTAAACCTGATTTTCCCACGAAATTCGCATTTTTTTTGTCTAACTGACAAGAGCTACAGCGTCTAAAGTCAAAGCGATGCCATAAAATACCTCTGATCTGTAGGAATTTAAAGATAAAAAACCAAGATTGTAGTATATTTTCTATGGAAAATTTTTACATGCCGCGGTCCAGTTCTTAATGTTAATGTGTAGGGCTAAAATTTTCAGGGAATTTTTTTTTGGGGTATTTCCAAGGAAATTTCGTGACGGGACCTTACAAAATTAATAATTCAAAAAAATAAAAACTCCATAATGTATATAAAAAGGGGGAAAGTATGTGTAGTTAAAATTAATTTCGAAAATTCATAGTAATTGAGTATTGTAATACATTTGGAATAGTTGATGTTCTTGGTAATATAAAAATGGTAAATATTTTACATAATAAAAAATTTTTATAATTTATTCAATTATTATCTAATTCACTTTATTAATATATGTATTTCTTAAAATATTTGATTTTAGATTTATAACGTCACTTGACGCAACAAGTGCCAAAATGATTCGCAAAACATTTTTTTTGTTTGAATTATTCAATTAATTCAAATATTATGACAGGAAATAGCAAAAAAGAAAAAAAAACAACAACAAACACATGCGGGAGCTGTAGCACATGAAAATTTTCATTTGCTCTGCTGTGCTACCGCTCCCAATTTTTTGCTACCGCTACGCCAGAGCATAACGCAGAATTTAATTTTTTGCTCCCGCTCCAGCTATAGTTGTTTACCTAACAAAACTCGGAGCAGAGTAGAGCACATACTTTACATTGTTATGCTAAGGCTATGCTGCGGCTCCCGACAAAGTGAGAGCGGTAGCGATTGCATAATTTTAGAAATTAGAAATAATTTTAGAAATTTTGCTGCTACGGAGTAGTAAATGAGAACCCTGGCCCTTACTAAGAAAAATGTGATGTTTTCAACAAGGTGCATTTGGAAGTTCGAAGGAAAATATTTCAAGTTTTGAATTTAACTTCTTCTACACATTTTTTATGACTCAATTAATCAATTAACAGTAACATCATGGATAATTCGTATGAAACTATTGGAACTTTTTCAAATTATTTATTTCCTTTTGTAATTTTTTAGACATTGCAGCTCATTTGCAAATTTGTTTTAATTGAGTGGTTGCAATAAATGAACTCTTCATATATAAAAAAATAAACTATGTCAATATACGGTAGATCGCCACAATTTTGTAATCAAATCACTGATATATCGTAGTATTACCATCAATTAGCAATTAGTGCTACTCAAAAAATATCAACATTACTTGTTGATAGCCAACATTATTAGCGTTGTAAATTTAATGACCAAACATCCAGGAATTAGGTTCATCGTTAAATTGAAAATCGATATGACAATTTTGAATTTTACTGGAATATAATACTTGAATTTTAAAAGTTTTTAATGCAGGGATGGATTGTCTGAACACTTTGCTTAGAGAATACAGTATAATTTTATTTAATTAATAATATACCTGTGTATGTAAATTTCGTTTATTTGTATTTGTATTTCTACAAAATCTCTACAGCTGACAACAATCAACGTTTTGATTCATCGACTGTGAAAATAAAAAATCAATAGAACATACCCACATTTTTTATTTAATCTCCAAATGTTGAACGACTACTTATACATACTTATGTTACATGTTGTAAACATATAGATAAGTATATACTTAGTATTATTTAATGTGTACATAGACATGTTTTGTTTTTCACATAAAGGCAATGAATGCTATAGTAGGAAGCCAAAAAACCATTTGAGCATACTACATATAACTAAGAATATGCCTGTGTAATATGAATTCAGCATTTGAACTTTGTTCTTAAGTTTTCCGAATTTAGTTTTATTTCAATTTGTTGGATGTGCAGCCTTAACTGTTATAATCTTTTAAAAGAAAATGTTTAATAAAATTTCTTTACAAGAAAAGGGAAACCACAAAAATAACAGAAATTGTGACAAATGTCTACGTTCGAAGGAGCTTATGAACTTATTTTATGAAAGTCTATTCATTTATATAACAATTTCTTTGTTTTTTAATTTTATAAAAAAAATTGTAAAAATAAAAAATAACTATTCCAAACACTTTTTTCTCCGAGAATATTTTATGTGTATTTATTTTACAAAATAGAAATATACGTACCAACCAGTTTAAGTCCTCGAAATTCCATAAATAAACGAATTTGTTCCACTTGTAGAGCACCTTAATGATACGTTAGCTTTCTTTGAAATGTATACGTACTGTATATAAATGCAATAACTATAATAAATTGGGTTTTTGTGTTTCAGATGATTCAAACATGAGAAATCGTGTCCGCCGGTGAAAAAACGCATCTCATTCACCCAACCATTTTTCCGTCAGATGACATCGAAAAATTCCGAAAAAAATTGTTTATACACTCCACGATATACCTAATGATATGTGAAAAAGTTCTATTGTAGGAGAAAAATTTCTATTAAAAAAAAATGTCAAAAAACAGGCCAGATTACCCTACTGATCCTTTCCTTACACAAAAACTATATACATATCTATCCAAAAAAAAAACTTAAGTCCAAAACATTACTGAATTTAAGCTGAACGATAAGTTTTAGAATCTTGTATAGATAGAACTTTGTTCATCAAAACACTAGCAGATCTTTTCTCTGAAGACGCGTTCGGCTAGTTGAGCAGGATTAGATTTCCACTAAGGGATAGACAGGTAGTTTTCCACGTATTTCTCACTTCGTGTGTTTACCAGTGGTATTTCAAGATCTCTATTAATATTCTCGTTGCGCATGTACCACGATGCACCTGTAAATTTTTGACTGTAGAAAAGTTGTTATAAACAAGTAAGGAAGGCGTAAGTTCGGGTGTCACTGAACATTTCATACTCTCGCATGATAAAGTGATAATCGAGATTTCATTATCCATCATTTACATATTTTTCAAATACCGTATTTGTGTAAAGTTTTATTCCGCTATCATCATTGGTTCCTAATGTATATATTATACAGAGAAAGCATCAGATGGAATTCAAAATAGCGTTATATTGGAAGAAGGCGTGGTTGTGAACCGATTTCACCCATATTTCGTACATGTCATCAGGGTGTTAAGAAAATATTATATACCGAATTTCATTAAAATCGGTCTAGTATCCGTAGTTCCTGAGATATGGTTTTTGGTCCATAAGTGGGCGAGGCCACGCCCATTTTCAATTTTTAAAAAAAGCCTGTGTGCAGCTTCCTTCTACCATTTCTTCCGTAAAATTTAGTGTTTCTGACGTTTTTTGTTAGTCGGTTAACGCACTTTTAGTGATTTTAAACATAACCTTTGTATGAGAGGTGGGCGAGGTTATTATCCGATTTCTTCCATTTTTGAACTGTATATGGAAATGCCTGAAGGAAACGACTCTATAGAGTTTGGTTGACATAGCTGTAGTTGTTTCCGAGATATGTACAAAAAACTTAGTAGGGGGCGGTTCCACTCCCACTTAAAAAAAAAATTACGTCCAAATATGCCCCTCCCTAATACGATCCTTTGTGTCAAATTTCACTTTAATATCTTTATTTATGGCTTAGTTATGACACTTTATAGGTTTTTGGTTTTCGCCATTTTATGGGCGTGGCAGTGGGCCGATTTTGCCCATCCTCGAACTTAACCTTCTTATGGAGCCGAGAAATACGTGCACCAAGTTTCATAATGATATCTCAATTTTCACTCAAGTTACAGCTTGCACGGACGGACGGACGGACAGACGGACAGACATCCGGATTTCAACTCTACTCGTCATCCTGATCACTTTGGTATACATAACCCTATATCTGACTCTTTCAGTTTTAGGACATACAAACAACCGTTATGTGAACAAAATTATAACACTCTCCTTAGCAACTTTGTTGCGAGAGTATAAAAACTCGCGGCACTCACCCGTTGCTTTGGCGACAACTTTGCTGAAAACGAAATAAAAAAGCGGTATAGAAACTTATAGTTGAATGACTGGTACGTATAAGCGCACGGATCGTAAAAGAAAAAGGTTCGGCGCCGTCCGTCAGTCCCTTTTATCCATTGTGTCCGGTGTCCTCGTGTGTGTGGTGTATATGATGCAGGTGTGTTGAGTGTGATATGTGGATGATATACATATATGGTGTAGTCGTGTTGAGGATGATGTGTATGGTGTAGTTGTGTTATATTGTGAGGGGGGTCGGAAGCTCATTTATCCAGATTGGAATTGTTGAATGTTATGGTTGCTATATGCACAGGCAGAGCCGTATGTTTATATTCCATACTGGAATCTAGGAGAATGCCAAGGTGTTTTACTTTGTTTGCTTTAGAGATATTTATGTTGTTTAATTTCAGTGGAGGGCAAATTTTACTTGCTTCGACATAGTCCACGAATGCTGGGTTAGTACTTTTGCACTCTTTGGAATGTCTGCGGTAAATACATATACTATTGGTGCCATAATGATGGCTTGAGAAACTCCAGCCATAATTTGGAACTCTTTGAGATAAATTTCAATACTTTAACTGCAAACCGCAACACAATTTTTACACCTACTACCATATATTAATATTTAAAATGAAAATAAATCAATTTTACAGAAATGGGTTCTTAAGGGCTTTCCGTCTCAGATTTCAATATTTGTTAAAATCGAACCGTAACTTTTCAAGTCCCCAAATACCGAATGTATTCACCTTAGTGCCCCTGACGGACTTTTTAACGCAAATATCAGTAAATACTATGTGAAATAGGAATATGTGACGATATATTAACATTGAAAGAAAATATTATATTATATAAAATAATATTATTATTTGCTCTATTGTCCAAAATGCCTAGCATCGGGACAATACGTTCTATCGTTGGACCGTCTCAATAGTGTACTATATTTTAATAAATATCATTCTTACTGTCACAATTTTTCAGTAAACAGTTTAAGTAAATTATAAACCCAAAAATACTTCTACTGCTCATATATAGTACAGTAAAAAAGAGATTGCTTGCATGACAAAGTAATCAAATTTTAACATTATTGACACTGTTGGAAATTTTAATTCTTGTTTCGGCACGATCAGTTTGCGACCTACATGAGAAACATAGAATTGAAGAAGATTTTTCTATATTATAATCATTAAGTTCTTAAAACGTTCTGTAGAAGAAATGTTATGTAAGTAATAATCCTTTTAAAAACTTTTGACAAAAGAATAAATATTCGGCAGCTAAAATATTTCTCGTGCTTATAAATGCTCTCCGACTTATCTCATCTTTAGCATTTTTTCCATGTGCCTACAAAGAACCACTGAATGTTCCTTATTCAGAAATCGTTCTGCTGTATTGCCAGTAAAGTAGTGAATATTTTGGGCTGCAGCCTAGTTCTCCCCTTGAAACTTATACACCTCAAAGAAATAATATATTTTATTGCTTAAGTATGTTTAGACAGTACATCAAAGATATGTATGTTGCAAAATGTGCTGTGGTTGTACATAAAAAATCAAAGTCTTTATAAATGTAAAACACTGCAGTAAAGAACTAAAAGCGGAAAAGAAAAACAAACATAAGTGTCTATTATAAATAAAAGCAGCACGCAGCATAAACCACGTATGGAAATATGGCATTACCTACCCGGTAGAGAAATGCATTCGTATGAAAATTGAAGATCGTTAGCTGTTTGTTCTTGCTTCTTTCAAAATAGACACTGAGAAATTTATCATTGCGATTGGCGATATTAGAATTTCTTAGCAGGTACGCAGTAGTCGAAAATTTAGCAGTTGAATTATTTATTATGTCTGCTTGGAATGTAGTTTATCTTCAGACTAGCTTGAATTGATTTCAATTTAGTGAATTGCGCCAGTCTCTGACTCCACCGACCAGGTATGTTTCCCTACAAGTACTTTTCTGAGAAGTATATAATAAGCAAATGCAAATACAATGAAAACCTGATTTAGAACTGAGTTAAGTTCTTAAATACATTTTAATGGAACTGCCTAATTGTAGAAGAGATAAAAAGCTCGTAAGAGGTCATTAGAATTGAGTGTGTAAAATTCATAGCAGGTTCGTGGGATATGACATTTCGAGCGACGCACGTTTTAGGATTAAAAATGTATTCCGAACAGGGCATATGGACACCGAATACAATGAATCCAGAAACCTCAAAAAGAAAGGTTGTTACAGATGAAACAATAAAAATCTCACTAAATCATTTTTGATGCAGGTTTTGCATCATGGGCAATTGTGCTTGATTTTTGAATGCTAAAGATCCTGTTTATCAGGCACAAAACAAGTGTGTAGTTTGTATGCAAGTGATTTCTTAAATGATAATGTATACATACTATATACTAGCTTTTTACCCGCGGCTTCGCCCGCAGTGGAGCCATTAAATAAGTATGAGAGATAAAGAATAGAAATGAGTCAAAATGATAACTAAATTTTATTGCTTTGCTGAGATCAACAATTTTTTAAAATAACTACAGACAATGAATTTTCAACACCTTAAAATATGCGTATTGAAATGCAACAACAAATGTTAAAATATATTTCACGGTTACATAAATAAATAATTTTGAATTCTAACAATTTAAAAAAATAAAATACAAATTATTAATCTAGGATATTTTTGTACCCAATGTTATAAGTTTTCCCGTCGTGAACACGTGAACAGGCTACATAAAGTTGACCATGAGAGAAGCATGGGTTTTCTAAATGAACTCCTGTTACCTGTAATGTTTGTCTTTGTGCCTTGTTTATAGTAACAACAAAGCTAAGCTTGACGGGAAACTGAACTCTTTTAAATTGGAATGGAAGGTCAGTGGGAATAATTGGTATCCGAGGTACCCCTCCCTTACCGACACCTGTTAAAATAGTAGCACCAAGTATGTTCTGTCCCAATTTCGTTATCCGAAGCTTTGTTCCATTACATTACATTCCATTACGGGTACATTTAGTTTCAATTGAAGTTTATGTGACGGTGCACCCGAAAGTTCAAGTGAATTTAAAAACTCCACAGGATATGAAGTACTTAGTTCCGTATCTATAATTGTATCGATTGACAAATATTCCTTCATTTCTCCTTGAACCACGTTTAAAATGTCAGTGTTGATCCTATTAACATTTTCATTCCTTGGTGCTAATATTGCTCTTGCACACAACCATTGATCACTACACAATTGTTGCAATTCAGAGGTATTTTCTAAGAAAAGCAGAGTAATAAATAACATCAGCGAGTAAGATCTAAACATTTGAAACTATGTACATATATTCAATTGAGTTAGATATTGTCGTCACCGCCGTTAAAACAGTGGGACGGTATTACAGTATTCATGGTTGAAACTTCATTACTGTAATGCTATATGGCGTTAAAGTAGCCAAATTTGACGATTTTTTGACAAACAATTTTTTTATCTTTCTTAAATTTTTTTTTTTTATATAATGTACCCTATTTTACTTCTATATATCTTCAGGAGTATATGTATGGATGGAGTCACGCAAGTGAGGAAAGTTCTCTGATCGCCATTCACTTGGGAATGGCCAGAAACGATTCTTTTACACATGGCTCAAGCAGCTCACTACTTCCGGTCTTTGACCAAGTATCCTCTGGGTAGCCTAAGAACATCCGTTCGAAGGCGAGCTAAAGTGAGAAGGCGAAACATTCCCCACAAGGGTTGTGCGCTGGGTTTGGGACCCGCCACGTAAAAAAACACCCCCAGTGAAGAGCTATAACCAGCCTCGGATGAGAGACCCCCCTTTTGATGACGACCATGGCAAACGAAATAAGGACTACGAATTGAGGGCATGCACCTGGAATGTCCGGTCCCTTAATTGGGAAGGTGCCGCTGCCCAGCTGGTTGATGTCCTCGTAAAAACAAAGGCTGACATCACCGCCGTCCAATAAATGCGATGGACGGGACAAGGACAGAGACGAGTAGGTCCTTGTGACATTTACTACAGTGGCCATATAAAGGAGCGCAAGTCTGGTGTAGGATTCGTGGTGGGAGAGAGACTCCGTCGCCGAGTACTATCATTCACTGCGGTGAATGAACGTCTAGCCACAATCCGCATCAAAGCGAGGTTCTTCAACATATCGCTGATCTGCGCCCACGAGCCGACGGAAGAGAAGGACGATGTGACCAAAGATGCCTTTTATGAGTGCTTGGAGCGCACTTTTGAAGGCTGCCCCCGCCACGATGTCAAAATCGTGCTTGGCGACTTTAACACCAGGGTGGGCAAAGAAGGTGTCTTTGGCACTACGGTCGGTAAATTCGGCCTCCACGACGAAACATCCCGTAATGGGTTGAGGCTGATTGACTTCGCCGGGGCCCGAAATATGGTTATCTGTAGTACTAGATTCCAGCAAATTCATCAAGCTACCTGGCTGTCTCCGGATCGAAAAACTACCAACCAGATCGATCATGTTGTGATAGACGGAAGACACGTCTCCAGTGTTTTAGATGTGCGTGCGCTCCGAGGCCTTAACATCGACTCGGACCACTATCTTGTTGCAGCTAAGATTCGCACCCGCCTCTGTGCAGCAAAAAACGCGCGCCACCAAACACAAGGAAGGTTCGACGTCGAGAAGCTGCAATCACAACAGACAGCCGAACGATTTTCTACTCGGCTTGCACTTCTGCTCTCTGAGAGCACTCGTCAACAACTCGGTATAAGTGAACTGTGGGACGGAATTTCAAACTCCTTACGTACAGCTGCAACCGAAACCATGATATTGATATCATCGGCCTCAACACCTGCGCCGTTAGTTCTGCTTTCTCCATGCTGGACAAGGAAGCACAGAAAATGGGTCTGGCAGTGAACGAGGGCAAGACGAAATATCTCCTGTCATCAAACAAACAGTTGTCGCACTCGCGACTTGGCACTCACGTCACTGTTGACAGTCATAACTTTGAATTTGTAGATAATTTCGTCTATTTAGGAACCAGTATTAACACCACAAACAACGTCAGCCTGGAAATCCAACGCAGGATAACTCTTGCCAACAGGTGCTACTTCGGACTGAGTAGGCAATTGAGAAGCAAAGTCCTCTCTCGACAAACAAAAACCAAACTCTATAAGTCACTCATAATTCCCGTCCTGCTATATGGTGCAGAGGCTTGGACGATGTCAACAACTGATGAGTCGACGTTGCGAGTTTTTGAGAGAAAAGTTCTGCGAAAGATTTATGGTCCTTTGCGCGTTGGCCACGGCGAATATCGCATTCGATAGCTGTACAAGATATACGACGACATTGACATAGTTCAGCGAATTAAAAGACAGCGGCTACGCTGGCTAGGTCATGTTGTCCGAATGGACGAAAACACTCCAGCTCTGAAAGTATTCGACGCTGTACCCGCCGGGGGAAGCAGAGGAAGAGGAAGACCTCCACTCCGTTGGAAGGACCAGGTGGAGAAGGACCTGGCTACGCTTGGAATATCCAATTGGCGCCACGTAGCGAAAAGAAGAAACGACTGGCGCGCTGTTGTTAACTCGGCTATAATCGCGTAAGCGGTGTCTACGCCAATTAAGAAGAAGAAGAGTATATGTACAAAGTTTCATGATGATCGGTTAAGTAGTTTTGGCGTGAAAGCGTAACAAACAAACTTACATTCGCATTTATAATATTAGTATGATGTAAAAAAGCTTTTTGGAGTTTTTGCTCAATTAAGTACTCTTTAAAGGACAAATTTTTGATGATGACAGCGTTGATTTTAATCCTTTAGTTATATGCACTTTGCATGAGGATAAATAACATAGTTTACTCTTTAGAAATGAATATCATAAAAGCCATATGTATGTACTTATTTAAAGTCGAGTAAAAATAAATGCATTGATTTTTGAATAAAATGGATGGTTTTATTTAGCACAGTTAGAATGATCTGATTTAGGTGAAATATGTATAGACTGTTCTGAGTTTGGCCGTACGGGAGCAGAAAACTGCCAAGCTCACTAAACACACAGATATCGTATATTTTTAACGTTATATTTCGTAACCCGATTGCACTTATTCAACAGGAGATACAAATTTGTATCATTAAATCCATATATGTATTGGTAAAACAATGGATTTCTAGAACCTTTATGATTTATTGTAATTTTGTAAACATATTATATATACATTCCGCAAATATTCAAAATTTTTGGCATTGTGGTACTCAAAAAGTTTGATGTGTCAAATATTCAAAAACTTTCCTACAATGCTATATGCACACGTAAAATAAAATATGGGCAAGGTTAAAAAACCAGTTATCAACCAACAGCTGTTGTGGTATTTTGTCGCATTTCTGGAGATCTGTTGAGACAATGCTGAAATTTGGAAGTGGCTAATTCACTCACAGCAGTTAAATCTAAAAGCTAAACTGTAATTTTAGTATATTGTGAATATATCGGGGTGGAAAATTCTTTATGTATGCGGTAAATTAATTTCTGGATACAGTAAAGCACCCTAGAATGGAGCACTGTGATTGTATTTCGTATTTGATTAAACTTGCTTGTATGTATAGGTATACAAATTATTCTATATAATTATTTAAAGTCCTCACAGCTATATCAATGGTGGTAATTATATATTGACGCTTTTTTATACACTTATGTTCAAATATATTATAGTCCACTATTAATGAGTAAGAGGCAATACATTATTCTATATATTTACGTTAATGAGTATGTCAAAACCACAAAATAATGTGAAATGTTTCCCTAAAGGCGCAAGTATAAGAGTATTATGTGATTTTCAATTGTGACACATTTTGTGGTATCCGGACGATCAGGATGTGCCTATAATCCTCTTAAGTTCATATTTTATGCCCATATATTCCTCGCCGCAGTGAAAGTCTCCCCAATTTCATTATATTTAAGAAAAATATGCCGTCTGTTGCAACAATGATAAAGAGTGCTCGCACGTTATTAATAGCTAACTAAAATCACTTGTCATATCTTGAATATTAATTGCGATTAATGATGTTCGCCATTCCAAAAGTATTAATGAAAATATTTAATACAAATCCCATAAAATTAAGCGTGCGCAATTTTTATACGCCCATGCGCATAATCTTATTCTATTATGGACCGACGCCTAGTATGCAATAGTACTTTAAGCTAGATATTGTGATCTTGCAATCGTTCTAACAATCTACTATGACACATTGGGGTGTTTTTTTGTTTTGAATTTTTAATTTTATTCAATCCCGTCAAGAAATTTCCTTGGAAATACCCTAAAAAATTTTCCATTGAAAATACACTCGTGAGTTTTTATCTTTAAATTCCTACAGATCTGAGGTATTTTATGGCATCGCTTTGACTTTAGACGCATATTTTTCAGAATTGGTCACTCTACTAAAGTGTCCAGTGCAACAAAGTCGTAACTCTCACCGGTGAGGTAGTCCGGGGCTCTAAACCCGATTTTTCCATGAAATTCGCATTTTTTTGTATTTATCTCGTAAATGACAAGAGTTACAGAAAAAATTTGGAATTTTCATAGCTTTTTTTAGCTTTAGCTTTTTTATTACATAATTCTATAAAGACTTACTTAAAAAGCCGAACATCTCGAGAAGTAATAATGATAACGATTTTGATCTTTTTTATTGCAAATAAAATTTCCTACAAATTTGTCATGTACATTATTTCTATAGCTCTCGTCACTTTTGGCACAGGGCCCTTTTGTAGAATGTTCAATTCTGAGGAATATGTGTCTAAACTTTAGAGACTATAGTCAAAGCGATGCCATAAAATGCCTCTGAGCTATAGAAATTTACGAAATCAGGATTGTAGGGTTTTTTCTATGAAAAGTTTTTACATGCCTTGGTCCAGTTCTTAATGTTAATATTAAGGGCTCAAATTTCGTGACGGGATTGAAAAAAATTAATAGTTAAAAAAAAAAAAAACACCCTAATGACACATATATGAATATATATCACCTTTCTTAAATTGCGAGATATTCTTGAAATTTAGGATGTTTCATAAGGGTATCTACTATATTAAGAAAGGTAGCAATAAGTAACCGTAAGACATCCTATAAAGTGCAATGTTCGTCTATTTTTATGGTGAGCCCCTATGCTTTTTATCTTTGCTATCCTTACATTAGTGCTAGTTCAGTCTGGAGAGCCTTTCTTAAAAGTGTCTATCAACAAAATTTTTAGAGAACAAAACGAATGTTATTTCGACCCACTCTAATATATACGATACATATCTGTAAAAGAGTTAAACATTTTGGCATAGTTTATTCTAGAAACGATTCGTTCCGGAGAGCTATCATACTTAAAGTGAATAAAGAAAATACGTGTTCCTTTTTACTTGCTGGATATTTGATAGAATCAAATAGAATGTCTTAACATTCTATGACAATATATTTATGTGGTCATCAATATGCCCCTATCGTCTTTGTTAACTGCAAAGCTGACAAGAAAGGGAAATTTCCCCGTAAGCCTGGCCATAGCTGGACAAGCCTTAGTTCATATGCTGTCGCAAAACTGGATAGTTGTAGGCATTAGAACTGATTATTGCTTTATCGGTGTCCTCGCAATAAGGTTGCAAAGAAGTGTAATATAAACTAATATATACCATATAACTAATATATACCATATATTAGTACAAACGCGAACTTCATTTTGAGGATCAGTCAAAGATTATAATCTAACCTGAATTTACCAGCTTTACAGGGTTTAAAGTATCTTCGTTTTGTCATATCTCATATATAATTATTATCAATTTAAATCACATCGCGGTCAGCCCCTTTGCTTGTTTACATACCCTTTGAACATGAAATGGACCTCATCGCTGAACAAAATTTGGCTCGAAAATGTCGGATCTTCTTGGAGCTCAAGAGCCCATAGAGCGATCGGGCGGCTTCAGTTCTTGCACAAGCTGTACACTTGTACGCTTTGAATATAAGATCTCGACTTAAAATGCGACAATTTATACTATACGTCAGTCCGTGCTGCTGTGAACGACGCCGAATGGACTCTCTACGGTCTCCGTGTACACTCAGCTACGGCTGCTATATTTTCTTCGCATCGAATATTATCCAATAATGCATGTTGGGTTTCAAGATGCATGACAATGTTGCGAATAGTACGATCGGATCACCCGTTAGTTGTAAAGAATATCGCACAAAAAATGTTCGTCGTTTGTTAGAAAAAATAACGGTTAAAAAACCATGTGTATATTTTAAAAATACACACTTCTTATCTGTGTCACTTTAACTGTGATAAGTTGCTTCCAGCTTAAGAGATTGGAGTATTTGAAAGAGGCTATACAATACATACATATCTGTACACGTTGTTTACATGCTATACATTTTTGCTACATCAAAGTGAAGTAAAGATATTGCAGCAAATGGAGAAGTACGAAAGGGACCGATACTGCTTCATTTGTTACATACTCATATTCTTAATTCCCATCTTAGGGGAACAAACATAATGTAAGATAATACAAGCATTAAATGGGAAACGTATGCACCTGATGTTTCTGTCTTAGAACATTTTTGTTTTTTCTGCACTAGTCTTTAATTTTTCCCTCCGCTTCTTACGCTCCTCTTGAGTGTTCTGCAAGAATGGTGTCACTGTGCGTGACACTTCACAGTTGATTTCACGTTGTTTACTTCAGCTACAATATGTAAAACTACCAAGCACCTAAGTCTTTTATAATATGTAAGTTAAGAAATT